>NW_024070188.1:75307675-75528435 GCF_014754425.2 Oryx dammah | reverse complement strand
CGCGGCCCCTCGCCCCCGCTCCCTCCCGCCGCCCGGCGCGCGGCGACCACCCCGACGGGGCGCGGCGGGCGGCGCGGGTTACCTGTAGTAGGCGGGAGGGCCGGCTTCGTGCACCGCATAGCCGCTCGGCTCGTTCTCCAGGTAATAGGGCACCTGTTGGCCGTGCGGGTGCAGGAAGGGCGAGAGGGGCTGCGGCGGCGGGTGCAGCAGCACCAGCGGGCTCGGAGACACGCTGTTGAGCGGCGGGAAGGCCCCCAGGCCGTTGGCGCCGAACGCCGCCGCCTCGGACCCGGGGCCGTAGGGGAGGCCCGACTGGCCGTAGACGGGCGCGGAGGCGGCGGCCGCGGCGTTGAAGTCGTACGCGGCGCCCTCGGGGTAGTTGTACACGGCGGGCTTGCTGCTGTCCACGTACATCTCGCCCAGGGGCCGCTCCAGGGGGATCTTGAGCTGCGAGCGGTTCAGGGGCTCCAGCTCGTTGGCTTGGATCTGGTGCAGCAGGGCCATGCCGGACGCTTTGGTGTGTAGGGTCATGGTCATGGTGAGCGGCCGCGGGCCGGCGCAGACCGTCTCCCACCGTGGCAGAGGGCTCAGCAGCCGGCCGGCCACCTGGAAGAAGAGCACAGCCCGCGGTTAGAGGCGGCGCAGCGCATGTCCCGCCGCGACGCGAGCGCCGGCCGGGCCCCGGGGAGCCGGCCCCGTCCCGAGGAGCGCGGCGGCCGCCGGACCGAGCAAGTGCAGCCCTGCGCTAGCGCGCTCTGCCAACTCGCGGGCTCGGGTCTCCAACTTTAAGTACCGCTCTCCCGAGCTCATAGGCATGACAAAGGTGCTGGCCCCCGGCCAGGGGCTGCTGCCTGGCCCTGACGTTGCCTTCAACATCACTCCAGGCGCGCAACTCGTTTTGGAGCGATCCCAAAGAGAAGCTTCCCTGAACTTTACTTTACTTGCCGCTGCTGGATAGAGGCTGGATTTCACGGCAGGAGGGCGGGGGCGCCGAGGGATCTCCTAAAGGTGGCCCGGAGAAGACGGGTTTCAAACCAACTCGGAAGACTCATCCCGGGGCCAGCTTTCTCTAACGTGCTACCTTATGTGCCCCGTGCCAGGCTCCAATCTATCTCTGTTTGTCTCCCGTGCTGTTTGATTCAAGCTCCTCGTTGGCTGGAAATACGTAGTGTGTACATAGAATGACCCTGGGGAGGACCACTCTGTAACCGAGATATGGTAGATAGAGTAGGGTGTGCGGTTGCCGATGCAGACAGCTATATTTAGCAGCTGCAGAGACTGATCGCAGGCGTCCGGGGAAAGGGGGCGGAGATTCAAGGTGTGCGTATAGGAAGAGCCGAGTTTTGCCTTCAGGAGAGTGCTACCTGACCTCAGTTTCCCTCGTCTAAAAAATTCTCCCAAAGTGGTCGCCTCCAGCCGCGATCTTCCGAGATTTTCCCAGCCCGCCTTGTCTGTGTTGGATCACAGTACTGTACTTGTGTCCATTAGGAATTCTAATGTGAATGACGATTTACCAAAACCTTTGTTAGGAGGACATGGGTCTTCATGCTTTCCACGGACTATGCAACCAGAACTTCAGAAAACTGAATATGAATTGTGACCCTTTCATAAAAAAAAAAAAAAAAACCTGAGGTCATTAACCACATCTTTAGCAATTATGTTGTACTGATGGTCTCAGCAACAAATTTTAAAATCAGCAACAAATTTTGAAAGTCAGTGATGCCTTTCTGTTCCTTTGTACTCCAATTGGACCTTCTTGGTTCACTTGGACTAGGATATGCAGATTCAAATATCCAGATTGAAAAAGAAACAGGAAAAAGTTTGATAATGAATTAAAAGTTAAACCTGCTCAAATACATTATATATATAATATATTAGAATAAATAATATAATATATAATATATATATAATGTGTGTATATAAATATATATTTAAAATTATGGTAAATACATTGTGTACCTATAATCATGGACAGTTTATACTTTTTAATAAACTTCCTTGTCCCCAGTCTAATGAACCCTGATACAACTGATACTTGGTTTTAATTGCTATCCCAAACACTTGACAGAATGCCTGACAAAATTTCCATGTCATATATAAATGCCAAAGATGCTATCACTGATAGTAATATCTGGGGATATCTTTATACTAGTAAGTACATGGTTACCTAATTCTTATAAGAACAGACAGAGCATTTGGGGATAATATGTAGATATAGCTGATTTATTATGAAGCCAAAACTGAGCTCAGCATCCATAACTAGAATTATAAGCAAAGAAAGGGTTAAAAACATATTAGGTGAATCACAGATATTTCTCTTTATGGCCAGCAACCATTACTTTCCAAAGCAATCTTTTTACAGATGACTTCGTTTCCGTAAATCACACTTTCAATTTTCAAACACCTTAAGAAAATAAAACCATGCACAAGCACTTCAGAGGACTCTGAAAAATCTGAACCTGCCGAATTCTATGTAAATTACACAAAGAATCCTACGGGTCCTGAAAGCAGAAGGAGATGCACACACAAACCCAGGGAAAACAGCAAATCCTTATCTCCCTGCTCAGATACAGACACTGGTCAGAAAGGTGAGTTGCTTTCTCAAAATGCTAAAGCTGCAAAGAGAAATCAAAATAGTCCTACCCTGCTGGATCAAGAGCGCCTTTCCAGAAATGTTCCATGGGCTTGTAGAAGTCAAGGGCTGAGACAGTGAGAAGGAAGGGAAGAATGTGCTCCCATGTGCCTGTGGCTCCGGGTGTGAGCAAGGCAGAGCGCAAGGCAGAGCGTGTGGGGATGTGTTTGCATGTGGGATGGCAGGGAATCGGGAAGCAGCCAGTAGGCAGGGCACTTGGCAGCCCCTCCCGGCAGACAGAGCAGCTGGGCTGCCGCACAGAGCTGGATGAATGGCAGTGGAGAGTGAGGAGAGGCTCGCTGTCTGCTCACGGGGAGCGGGGTGGCACACTCAAGTCAGCGTTATTGGATGGAACCAACACTCCCAGGCCTTTCTGCTCCTTCTACCCGGAGCCTAGAAAGTGTGCTATGTTTTCTGCTGCCGTCCGAGGCAAGAGGGAAAGCAGTCCTGCTGGAGATCACAGGCTTACGGCTAAGATAGAATGCCAGTCAAAAGTGCGTGGATATCAAGTTTACAAAATGCGACACGGGCGGTTTTTCCTGAAGAATATGATGTAACAATAAAAGCCTTCTGGGATCCACTTGGATCAGATGCCTTGCTGGCCCCAGCCCGCCCTGTCCCTCCTCACCATCCCCCTGTCTCTGAACAGACACACTGTTGCCGGGCCTCCCATTGCACCAGGAAACCAGACTTTGGAATAAATGTTTTGGCATTCTAGGGATGTGTTTCCAACTGAAATGTAATATTCCTCCACCTCGTTAACCAAACCCACAAACCTTTCCGCGAATAGCTCAGTTGACTGCTTTCAGTAAACATGAAAAAAATATATCATTAAAATCCCAGAGTAGGAAGATAAGACAAAGGTAGGTACCTTTGTTTGGCACTGATTTTAGGCTTTCTGGTTGTAGAGGCATTGACCATGGGTAGAGGATCTATTTCCCAATGATGCCCACATAGAGCCTCCAAGTTCTCAACGTTTCTCTTGACCATGGTATCAACACACAAAGAAAGTGTTCCTAGTGGCCCTTACCCAGTGTCTAAGGACATGTGACGCCTACTGGAGCCTTTGTTGCCAGACATTAGTCACTGCTTGGGGTATTAAATGGTTCTAATCACAATGCCAGGAGTGGCCAGTCTCTCGCCCTGGTACCTCATGCAGTTAGTAAGAGATTTATGAGTGGCTCTTAAGACCAGCACAAAGGAAGAAGTAAAGAGTTATTTTTTAAAAAGTTACCAAAATGTTAATAATGTCATAATGCAAGTAGTATTTTGTGCTTTGAAAGTCCCCAAATATTGCAATATTAGAGCACAGAACCATTTGTTGTTGATGGCTGTGAGTATTAACTCCTCCTTTAGGTCAACCGTGGCCATGCACGCACTACGCCAGTCCAAAATAAAACAAGAATGTGCAAAAAATGGAGAGGAAAGGGAAAGAAGGGGGAGGAAGGAGAGGAAAAAAGGGAAGGAAGAAAGAAAGGAGGGAAAGAGGGAGGAAAGGAACTTTGCAACTGTTCTCCTTGAACACTGGAAGGATAAGAAGTCTCATTATCTCTTCACAGACTTTGATTATTCTAAAACTAACCATCAAAGTTAGTCCCAGATGTCTGATACCGTCAGTTTTCCAGAACACTCTCTTGCCCATATTCTCTTCCTGTTCCTGGTAAGAATCATCACCCAGGCTTGATGATGGTGGGTGGGAAAGGACAGCGAACCTTGCCAGTTTTCTTCTAGTGCTTCTGGCAAACAACTTTACAGCCTGGTTCCCTCCTCTACCCTCCCCAGCTGCACAGGCTCACACTCCCCTCCTTGACTTCCTGACGTTTGCTGGGGAATTAGGGTCAAGTCTATTTCTGTAGCTCCACCATCGAGAGCATCTCCAGACCACTTTGCCAACAGTCTCTTGGGCATTGCCTGCTCGTTGAAAATGTGAGTCATCATCCTCCCTTCCCCCAGACATGGGGCTCCTCTCCAACCTCCCAGTCTGTGACTAGCATCATTATCCCTGCAGTCACCCAGGGCACTCCTGTAGGCTTTCTGTAGCCTTTGGCATGCCTGAGCATTCTAGCTTTGCCATTTATCCCTTCCCCCGACACTCCTGTGCCCCTCCTGCATTACCTCACCTGGCAAAAGGATCGCTTAGGGACATCTGCCCCTGCACACTTCTTCCTAGATCCTGCTGCTTTATATTTTGTTGGTTTTTACAGCTTTGAGATCCATTTTCTCATGATCAGCTCCATTCTTCACCCAGATCACAGCTTCCTCCAGAGTTCAGGCCTCCCTTTCTTCCCATAATATCTTGTCTAGTGTATCTCCCTCTCATGTGTAACCTGTGCTTCAGTCAAAGGAAAAAAAAAAAAAATTTTGAGCCTCCAAGCACTCAAAGCTTTCCTGATGGCATCCCCTCTGCCTAGAACCCCAGTTTGCTGGCTTGTCAGGGGAAGATCTTTTTTAAAGTTCAGCCCAAATGCTATCAGAACAAAAGTGCCTTCTTTTATTCTTTGTTCAAAGGTAATTTCCTCTCCTCTGAACACCAGTGATATTTCTCATGCATGTGTTACATTCTTCCTTGTGTTAATATATACATTATATATCCCCTTCTGCTCAGAAGTTCCTTGAGGACAAGGTCTGCAAAGAGTTATTTGGGAATTTTCTGAGTCCCTAGCACTGTGCCTAGTCATACTAGGTCACCAAATATTGGCTAATTTATTCATCCAGATACTTAAAAGGATAAAATAATATTATACTTATCTGGATAAACCCTCTCTTAAAAGCTATTTCCATGTAACATTCTACCATCTTCAAACTGTTTTTCCTAAATGATTATCTTGGTATACTCATACTGACTGAGGCCATAAAGTCAAAATTTAAATTCATACAATCTTGAGGATTAAGCCTGCCATTCTTGGCAGCATAATTCACGAGAAAGCTCTGAATTTTTAGTTCGTAGCCAGATAATACTGTGACCAAACAAAGTTTCTTCTCTAGCTCCATTAAAAGCTTTTTACATTTACAAAAACATTATTCCTCCAACAGAAACATGAAAGAAAATAAATGTGGAAATACTTCCAAAATAGCTTCCACTCCTAGAAATGGTTCCTTCAGTCTGAGATGTGGAGCTCCAGCTCTGTTCAAACTGATCATTATTTTGATGATAAAAGTGCTCTGTTTGGGAGGTTTTTCTGCACATTTATTTGACACCATTTATTTTTCTCTAAAGTAGAAGAAAAAGAATTTCCTGTTAGGTTTCTGCCTTTAAAAATGGTTCATACTATTTAAGGACTTTTGATTAGCTCCTAAATTTTTTTTTTCAACTGACATTTGATTTTTGTCTTATGAGGTAAGTTTGATATGCAGGGAAATACACATATCTTGTGTGTACAAGCTTGATGAGTTTGGACATGTGCACATTCTCAATGAAATCATACAGTATTCCCATCACTCAGGAAACTTCACTAGACGCCCTGTTCTAGCCAACATGCAACCCCTCCAGGCAACCACAGCTATGATTGCTATCATCATAGATTTATGTTGCCTTCTGGACCGTGACTTCTTTCATATTGGAGCACATAATATACCCCGTTTCCATCCACTGGCACAGCAGTGCGATGCTGGGCACACAGCATTGTAAGGGCATCAAGGCACATAGCTATCCTCTTAGTCAGACCCCTCTCCCTGGGATCAGCTCCCTCAAGACCCCAGAATTTTACTTACACTCTATTCAGGGACCTTTTTAACTATAACAGGCTTTCCTTGATCAGGAGGTGTTACATAAGCCTGCCAAGATACGAGTTAATGATGAGGAGCCAAATGAAATCAGAATTCTTTACCATGTTCTTAAACAGCCCATCTAAATTTTTTTTAATTTAATAATTTTTAAGCCTAGAATCAAACCCCAAATTCTAATTCTCATGAAAGTCAGGACCTCAGATATAATTCCCTGTCTTTCTACCCAGAACTCAATGGGGGTAGTTTGGATTTTTGGTTGTCAGGCAGAATGGCTACTCTTTATTGTGAATCAATGAGTGGTTCAGATTTAATTCACCAGCTTAAAAGAATTTAGTAATTTTTCATGTTACATTTTTTTTAGAAAACTGTTAATGTAATTTAACTATAAGACATAGCATAAGATAGTTGAGGAAGTACTTTCTCTGTAAGTGCTATGAGTGATGAAAGAATTCCAATTATTCCACTTATTATTACACTGCACCCCTCTCCCTCCCTTTATCTATTGTTTACTTGAGGAATCTCATTGCCAGAGTAGGGTATTACTTCTCTGTGGAGAGCAATATTCAGATTGTGCCTAAATTCAAGTTGATTCAAATAGTAACATGCACTGTTAAGGAGGACCTTTATAGACACACACACACACACACACACACCAAGTAATCAACCAGAAACCTGGCAAAATTTCAGAACCAGCCTTAGTCAAGTGGTTTTTTAAAATGGGGGTGATTTTTGCATTTTGAAACAAGAAGACTTTTCAGGTCTTCCTTCCTATTTTGTTACCACACTTATCTGGATAACCAGCTCCCTCAGGACCCAGGATCCCAGGCTACCCATGCTAACCAGTGGACTCTCTCCCCCATCTCCCAAGACCCTCAATTATAATCCGACTGTCTCAAAGGAGTGATGTATTTATTGAACATGCCAAAGAATAATTCATTTATTCATTTCACCCAAAAAATACTGATTACCTACTATTTACCAGGACCATTGCTAGATGTTGGGTCCTGTCTTAAACAGCTCAGGCTGCCGTAACAAAAGACCATAGACCTTATGGCTTAAACAACAGGAGTTAATTTTCGCACGGGGCTGGTCACCAGAAGTCCAATATCAGAATGCCACCTTCATCGAGTCTATTGAAGACCTACTTTCTGGCTTTCAGACAGGGGCCTTCTCCCTGTGTTCACCCCTGGTGGGCAGAGCTCTCTCTTCTCAGAAGGCCACAGTCCTGTTGGATGAGGGTTCCACCCATGACCTCATTTAACCTTAATTACTCCCTGAAGATTCTGTCTCTAGATACCATCACGGGGGAGGTTGGGGCTTCACCATAAGAATGTAGGGAAGACACCATTAAGTCCACAGGCACCACCCAAACATAAACAACAAATGTCTGTGCCTGCAAAGAGCTTACTTCTAGGGCCTTTGTATTTAGTCCTGCTGTAACGGGCCCTTCCTACTCAGCCTCCCATAGGAGAATCCCTGCCTCTGTCTGCCCACAGTTGTTGGTATTCCTCTGGTTCAGCTCCAGGCCCCCTTGGCCCCTCTATACTTCTCCCTTTCGAGGGTCTCCACCACTCCCAGGGTTCTAAGTTTCACCTGTACATTGAAGCCTTTAAAATAGAAATCTCCAACCAAAAGGTCTCTGCTGGCCAGGAACCATTCCAGATACCTCTTAGACATTTTTACTTGCATGTTCATTCATTCAATAAAGACTTCTTAAGCACCTACTATGTGCTCACCATTTGCAACTCACTTTGTTCAAAATTACTGTTTCTTTTCCCCAGACCTACTCCTCCCTCTGTTTCCTGTCTCAGCAGACAGCATTGCTATTCATGTAATTGTGCAAGCCACAAACATCCAGCCTTCAGCCTTGACCTGCCTGTGTTTAATCGCTCACAAATCTTTTTTTTATTTCTGTCTCCTTGATCTCTTTTGAGTCAATTGCATTTTCTTGCCGTTATTATTTTCAGGCCACTATCTTCTCTCCCAAGATATGCCTCCAGACTTTTTCTTCCACTGTCCATTCACCATACTATGGAAAGAGTAATCTATCTCGAGAGCAATGGAACTTGACTTATTATTCTTCTTTCTCCAGAGTTGTCTCCCACAGATATTGTGCTTCTTCCATACTGAATTATTTCCCAGTTTCTGACTCTCTCAACTCTGTCTGAATCTAAATAGTCATATTTTTGATTCATTCTACTTGGAATCTTCCTCCTATTCCTTTTCATCTGACTTACTCCTATGCATTCTTTAAGTCTACCTTCAAATATCACAGCCACCAGGAAGCCTTCCTTGATTTTCTACTGTGTGCCTGACTGTGAGTGCCCATTGCTCCCTACAAATCCCTGGTCATTGCTCTTATAATGCTGTTGGAATTTCCTGTGTATTTCTCTGTATCCTCCCACTGACCTATAAATTTTTAAAAGGCACACAGGGACTGTCTTTTTCCAAATCATGAGCCCATTGCTTAGTAAATTTCTGATGAATATTTGGCCTCAATAAATACTGTTTGAATAATGAACATTTAAACCTCTCCCTGATATCACATTTGCTTTGCCAGCTCAATTCCTCAATAACTTAATTCCAAAGAACTGATTATAAGGGCTAGAATTCAGAACCAGAGCTTAGATAAGAATCTGGAAGCAGATTCATATTTTCTAGAACAACTCAGATTTCTTATCTTATATAAATAGGATATTCAAATTAATGGCCCCTTTATGGGTTGTCAAGTCCAAACCTGAATTGTCTCCATAAAGAAAGATCATTTTTGTTGAATGTCTAGTCCAGAACAACTGAACTAAAATCTAGATCTCCAAATTTAGGGTGTATCACCCATCCTACCCCACTCCTATTCTCTTCATGTTGATAGTGCCTTCTTTCTTTTTATGTGGGCTGTGATCTGCGTAATCAAATTAAGATGTAATCTTAGTGGCTCAGTGGGCTATTCTTAAGAGTCTTAAAATTTTCCAACTCTGGAAAATACAGCAAGATTGCTTCACATTCTCAAATCACTGATAAAGAAATGAGGAGAAGAGTTTGGGAATGTAAGCTTAAAATATTGAAACAACTTGTGTTCAGAGAAATAACTTGCCTTATGAAACATAAAGAAATGATTTCCCATGCATTACTCTCAGAATAGAGTTTATTATGGTCTGACCCTGATACCTATTAATATATCTATCTTTTGAATCAAACTCTCTAGCTGGAGACAAACTTTATATCCTTTCTGTATCTTCTAAATTGTACAAACTTGCAAATAGAGCATCTTTAACCTAAAAAATGCTTTAGTGTATTTGACACATTCCAGTTTCAAAGAGAATCTAATTTGAAAGACATTCAAGTACTTTTTCATTTTGCTGTCATACTCATCAGGGAAATTATATTATGATCCAAAAGTGCTCACCTTCCTAAAAACCAAAGCTTCTTAAAAGAACTGGAAAACTGTTGGGAATAACGTTATAAACACTAGAGTCAGAAAAATATAGTGGCAAACTTTTGGTTGATTCTCAAATACAGACATTACTTTTTGTGATACTTTCCAGCAACTTCTGTACATAAATGTGAAGAAAAAAATAATTCCACAAACTTTTATGCCAAATGCTAATGAACAGCTAAAATGTACAAATTGTCTTTTTCTTCCCATGTTCTCCATCCTGCCCTTCTCAATTTTCTGTCCTTAAAACATCTACCTCTTCCTTATCTGCTATCAAGCCTGCCTTTCTCTGAAACCAGCCCTAGTCAACATGGATCACCCCAGTGAGACCCAGAATTCTAATCAGAATTCAGAAAAAAAAAAATCCTGCCCAGTCATTCTGTTCTCTCCCACCTGTGGTATGTGTCCTCAACTCCCTTGCCTCCCCTTTCAACAGTCCCAGTCACAACACTCCTTCAACACAAGCTTCTCAGACCTTGATTTGGGGCAGGGTGCCGAGAGTTCAAGTTGTATAACTTTCCAGTCTCCCAACCCCATCTCATCCAAATTCTAGCTTGTTCAAAGTCTTAACTTCAGCCTGCAGTTTACAGAAATGTATCTGATTGAACTAATTTCCACTCTAACTTCACATCAGGTATTTGAATTTTTTTTAATGGGAAATCTTATTAAACTAGAGAAATCTCTACTTGTAGAATTGCAAAAGGGCCTGGGAGGAGGTATCTGTAAGTAAAGCACATCCTGCCCTTTTTTTTCTCAAGATTTTCAAAAATTCCAAACTATCTCCTGGTTAACCCCCAGGATGCCTGAATGAACTGTTCTTCACCTTTCAACAAAGACATGTCCTTATTCTCACCTGGATGGCCTTTGTTTTTGTGTAAGCAATTAATGATCTGCAATAAACAAGCCCCACACAGTGCCTGGGAGCAAAGTTGTGGCTTTCATAGGATATGTTCCATTGCAGTTACTTCCCAAAGAAAAACTGAAGGTGAAACTATTCCAAATACCTAAAATTTACTCCCTCAGTACATTGAGATGCTAGAGGCAGAAGACCATAAAAAGCAATAAAGTCATTTTCTGAATGCTTGTGTGAAACATGGAAAAATTTAGGTCTAACAGTCCCCTTCCCATTGGTTTCTCTTTCATGTAGAATGTGATCTTTGACTCTTTCTGACGTGGTAATTTAGCTTTTTCAGAATGGGCGTAAGAAAAATTAAACTAAATATAGCTCTTGCTCATGAATCTGGACATGCTTATTCTTGAAAATAAATGCTGCATTCATGCAGATGAATGTTTCCCAACCAGCCCAAATTCACCCTTCACTCTATACTTAACATACTTTTCCATCTCTGCCCACCAGCCCGATTACCATTTTGGGTAATCTAGCATTTGCTGACTGGTCAGTTGCAACTCCACTTTCAAACTCTTCACATTGTTTAAAGAAGTTTTTGTAGAAACTCAACCAGAATCTCTTGACTCTGAGCCTGTAGTTGCCTCACGATGGCTATAATAGCTTTGTGTATATTCTTGGAAGTTTCATCATCTGCCACCCCACACCTCCACCCCACTGTTTTGTCTGTATGTGGGGAGGAAAGAGGTTGGCAAAAGAAATCAGATTGCCTTAGCCTTTCTGTAAGCTCGGCTGTTGGAGGGGTAGGGATTATTTCTGTTCACAGTGGGCTAGTGCAGTATGAGCTGATACTCAGTTTTGGAGACTTTTCTTTCGGATTGGTTTGACTACAATGAAGAGATCCCAAAACAGCCTTTCTCTAGAGTTGATTTCTTTATTGATATCTTACTGGAAGCCTAAGGTAAAGCCTGATGCCTGTTCATTGAGCATCTAGCATGTGCTTTACAGGTATTATTGTATTTAAAATTTGTTTTTCCTGTATTTTTGAGTATATCACGGAGTCAGTGTTTTAATCTTCAATAGATATTTCCATAACAATTTTGAAAGAATCTCCTCCCACCCCTGTGTGCCACCTGTCAATTTCCCCTTTCTAGAGGCAACAGGTGTTACCTGTTTTTAAAAGACTCCTTCCAAAGATATTCCATGCATATAGAACACACATATTTCCACATCCTTTTTTAAAAATAGTAACACGTACTCCATTTTGTATCAACGTTTGTTGTCATTAACAATATATCTCTCTGTTTTGCTATGTAAATATATCCCTCATTTTTATGGCTGCATAATATTCCATTGTGTAAAAGAATCATAATTTATTTTGCCATTCAGGGCAATTAATTTGTCCCTAGTCTTTTGCAATTGTCAACAATGCTACAATTAATAATCTTGTACATAAGTCAATTCTTATAGGATTCATATGCACATTATTAATCTTAGCTTGTGTGTGGTTAGTTGCTAAGTCATGTATGACCCCTTGCAACTCCATGGACTGTACCCCACAAGCTCTTCTGTCCATGGGGTTTCCCAGGCAAGAATACTGGAGCAGGCTGCTATTCCCCTCCCCAGGGGATCGTCCCAACCCAGGAATAAAACCCACATCTCCAGCTTTGGCAGGCAGATTATGTACCACTGAGCCACCTGGGAAGCCTGGAAGCAACATTTGAGTAGGTGCTGCCTAAATGCCCTCTATATAAGTGGTTGAACTCCTATACCCTCACATATATGATGGATCTTTGAACTTTTCACATTTCTCAAAATATCTCTGTTCAGTTTTAATTTGCACTTTTTTACTATGAGTGAGGATGAGCATCTTTTCATATGTTTTAGTCTGAATATTAGGTTGACCACTCAGAGGCTGAGTGAATTTGGACAAATTAAAGTCTTTGAGATCAAAGAATCATTGCAAGATTAAATGCAGTGATGCAGGAAATGCATGTTGTTCTTGCCAGCTTCCACCATTATTTTTCCAGTAGTTGACAATTACAGGGGCCCCAGAAATAAAAGCTAATGATGGATTAGAAGTAATAGAAAGCATAATAAAAGCCAGGGTTGTGGTACCAGAAGGTTTTAGATGAAATAAAGAGCTGTTGTTGAAGCCTTCCTTGCTTATTGCCATTCCAAAATGACAGTTTGCTTAGCACAACCTCATTGAAATTGGGCGCAAATCAGGACTGCTTCCCTGAGGATGAAAAATAATCCTGCATAGTGGCACCTTAGGTGTGGAATAGAACATTAACACCAGAAGCAAGCTATGTAAACTTGAAAAACAGAGACTCGCTTATGAATCCAGTGTGTTTGAGGAATGAATTGTTGAAATGCCAGTTTTAACTGTTTTACAATGTTTTCAGACTCATTGCTGAAACCACCTTCTACTGCTCCCATGGAGGCATTGTACAGACAAGTAAATACTCCTCATCAAATTTTAAACCTCTGTAAATAAGTGGTAGATTGTTGACAAAATCTTGGCTGCCATGACAGGAAAAGGACTGTGGCTTTCACAAAAATAAAAAGAAATATTTTGAAGTACTGTAAATATCAGGTATGAAGATGCTTTGATATACAGCTGAAATGCTTGCAACTCAAATGGCAATGTGTCCACAGTCTAATTTGAAATCCCTTTATGTACAGATTATCAATTAAGTTCAAACCACAAACCACCCATTTTTTAAACCATGTTTTGGTCTTGCCAATTCAATAAATACAACAGCGAATCTGAAGAATGTGGGTCCCAATAAAAGACAGGAAAACAGGAATACATTGTGACCTTCAATGTATTTTTAATGGAAAAAAAATGAGGTTTTATATTTATGACTAATTTTTCATTTTTGCAAAAGAAGCCAAATAGTTATTTTTACATTAGAAGAAAACTCTATTACTATGTATTCATAAGCTTTCTGATCCATCACATAAATGTCAAAGGAGGTTTGATATGACTTCTTTCCACAGTCAAATATACTCTATTCCCAATTTTTAGAAATCAATTAAAAGACGATTAAACTGCCTAGCATTAAAGATAACATTGTATTCCCCTGGTGCTGCTGCTGCTGCTGCTGCTGCTAAGTCACTTCAGTCATGTCTGACTCTGTGTGACCCCACAGACGGCAGCACACCAGGCTCCCCGTCCCTGGGATTCTCCAGGCAAGAACACTGGAGTGGGTTGCCATTTCCTTTTCCAATGCATGAAAGTGAAAAGTGAAAGTGAAGTCGCTCAGTCATGTCCGACTCTGTGCGACCCCATGGACTGCAGCCTACCAGGCTCCTCCAGCCATGGGATTTTCCAGGCAAGAGTGCTGAAGTGGGGTGCCATTGTATTCCCCTAATATTTTTTAAATGCGTTTTTATCTCACAAGTATGTGATCTAAAATTAACATCTGAACCAGATCTAATTCTTCATGGGGAGTAGGTAGCTGACCTGCTATTACAGGATTTGTCTCTTTGAATTACACATATTGTTTGTTTGTATTTCTTACTAGATGTTGAGAAGCTTGTGAGTCCTTTGCTTACCACCTGGCACATATTTGCTGCTCATTTTATATATATTGGAAGAAAATACATGAATAAATGAATTAATTAACTCAACCTTCAAAAAACTAGATTCATGGGATCTGATCATGGCAAATAGATAGGGAAGCAATGGAAACAGTGACAGACTTTATTTTCCTAGGCTCCAAAATCACTTTCCTAGGCTCCAAAATCACTGTGGTCAGTGACTGCAGCCATGAAATTGAAAGATGCTTGCCGCTTGGAAGAAAAGCTATGACAAACCTAGACAGCAAAGACATCCCATCTACAGAGAAATGGATAAAGAAGATGTGGTACGTATACACAGTGCAGACTAAGCCATTAAAAAGCATGAAATATAATCCCGTTTGCAGCAACATGGATGTGTCTGGAGATTGTTAAACTAAGTGAAGTAAGTCAGAGAAAGACAAATATCATATAATATTGCTTATTTGTGGATCAAAAAAAAAATGATGTGAATGAACTTATTTACAAAACAGAAACTGACAGACATAGAAAATGAATTTTTGGTTACCAGGAATGAAGGGTTGGGGTGGGAAGAATAGACTGGGAGTTTGGGATTGTCATATACACACTAACAGATAATCAACAAGGAACTATTATATAGCATATAGCACAGGGAACTGCTTAATATTCTGTAATAACCTAAATAGAAACAAAATTTGAAAAAGAATAGATATGTGCATAACAATCACTTTGCAGCACATTTGAAACTAACACAACATTGTAGATCAACTATAGTCCAATATAAAGCAAAAGTTTTTCTTATAAAAAAACAGAGATATCACTTTGCCGACAAGGGTTCGCATAGTCAAAGCTATGGTTTTTCCAGTAGTCGTGTATGGATGGAGAAGGAAATAGCAACCCACTTCAGTTTTCTTGCCTGGAGAATCTTGCTTGGACAGAGGAGCCTAGCGGGCTTCAGTCTTTGAATTGCAGGAGTTGGACAAGACTGAGCAACTGAGCACATTTATGGATGTTGAGAGTTGGACCATAAAGAAGGCTGAGTACTGAAGAATTGATGCTTTTAAACTGTGGTGTTGAAGAAAACTCTTGAGAGTCCCTTGGATTGCACGGAGATCAAACCAGAGATCAAACTTTAAAGAAATCAAGCCTGAATATTCATTTAAAGGACTGATGCTGAAGCTGAATCTCCAATACTTTGGCCACCTAAAGTCAAAAGCTGACTCAGTGGAAAAGACCCTGATGCTGGGAAAGATTGAAGGCAGCAGGAAGAGGGAACGACAGAGGATGAGATGGTTGGATGGCATCACTGACTCAATGGACATGAGTTCGAGCAAACTCCAGGAGATGATGAAGGACAGGGAAGCTTGATGTGTTACTATAGTCCATGGGGTTGTGAAGAGTCGGACACGACTGAGCAACTGCATAACAACAACAAGCCTGTTGTTTTGAGTTATACAGCATTGTTGTTATTGTTCAGCTGCTAAGTTGTGTCGGACTCTTTGGGACTCTGTGGACTGCAGTACGCCAGGCTTTCCTGTCCTTCACCATCTCCCACAGTTTACTCAAACTCATGTCCATTGAGTTGATAATGCCATCCAACCATCTTGTCCTCTGTCACCCCCTTCTCCTCCTGCCTTCAATCGTTTTCAGTCAAGGTCTTTTCCAATGAGTCAGCACTTCACATCAGGTGGCCAAAGTATTGGAGCTTCAGCTTCAGCATCAGTCCTTCCAATGAATATTCAGGATTGATTTTCCTTAGGATTGACTGGTTTGATCTCCTTGCAGTCCAAGGGACTCCCAAGAGTCTTCTCCAACACCACAGTTCAAAAGCATCAATTCTTCGGTGCTCAGCTTTCTTCACAGTCCAACTCTCACATCCATACATGACTGCAGGAAAAACCATAGCTGTGACTATACAGCATTGACCAGATGTTTCTTACTATCTGAAATATGGAACAATATCTCTGCCTCAAGAAGTATAGGGTGAGATGAGATGTTCTGATCGACAGATGCCCTGGAAACCACATGTCCTCAAGTGTCCCCGCCCTGCCTTACAGCTCAGGAAAGGCTCTCTGTGGTAGCTGCACTGAGCCACTTCTGAGATCTTTGCATCTCAGCTCAGTCCACCATGGCCTTCTCTTAATGACCTTCAGGATCTCTGTAACAACGTGGCCCAGTGACCCCAGGTCCACCACACTGCTGACAAAATCAAGAGGAATAAACAGAATGCCTCTGAGGCCTGCCAGTACCGTATACACAGCAGCAGACCAGCTGGCTTTCTCTGTGCATGACCAGAAGCAACTGTTCTACTCAATCACCATAAATCCCCATGATCATAAATAGCAGTTATTATTAATGGTCCTTTTGGGAAATCTCATGATATCCAACTCTATACTGTCTTTTATTTGAGTCCAGAAATTCCAACTATAAGGCCAATTTTGCCAAACAATGTTAGATATTCCTTGAAGGTGGAGATTAAGTTCAGGAATCAAGTCAGGATGACACGATGGAGACCCCTGGTGATACAAAGTCTGACCTCATTAATTCAGTCTCTTTATTAACTGAATTAAGTGATTGGATGGTCAGTAGGTTAGAAAAAACTGCCCCATGTTTATTTGGTTAAATGTATCTGGTTTCCCTTGTAGTTCAGCTGGTAAAGAATCTGCCTGCAGTGTGGGAGACCTGGGTTGGATCCCTGGATTGGGAAGATCCCCTGGAGAAGGAAAAGGCTACCCACTCCACTATTCTGGCCTGGAGAATTCTATGGACTGTATAGTCAGTCCCTGGGGTCGCAAAGAGTCAGACACGACTGAGCGACTTTCACTTTCAGTTTTCACTTTTATGCGTATATCTACAAACAAAATGTTAAAATGGAGCTGTTTAGTCCCAGAATTGAGCCAAGCTCCATAAATAATAGATGGCTCAATCCAACAGCAAGTTAAAGTCACCAAGCCGTGTTTGGAAAAACAAAGCCATTAGCAAAGAGGACTTTACTCTTTCCTATCACACATCAAGAGTATGAAAGGAGTCAAGAAAAGGGAGAATTGGGGAAGAAAGTGGTTTGCTGTGCCTCCCCCTCAAGTGGAAGAGGCAGAATGTGTCCACCCTCATCTTAAGCCCAAGGAAAGCAGCCTTAACACATCTTTAGAAGATTCAACAAACCACTTTGCTGGTGGTCCAGTGGTTAAGGCTTTACTTCCCATTAGCACCTGGTCAGGAAGCTAAGATCCTACTTGCCTCCTGGCCCCCAAACCAAAACATAAAAGAGAAGCAATATTGTAACAAATTCAACAAAGACTTTAAAAATGGCCCGCATCAGAAAAACCTTTAAAAAAAAAAAAAAGATTGGATAAGTATCTCTTGAGAATTGGCAGACACAACGGCCTCATGCGTCTGATCTACTGGAAATCTTAGGGACAAAGACCTTGGCTCACTGCTCTGATAGCAAGCAAGGAAAACGGGCTGTGTTGGGACTGGGCTGTGCTCCCAAAGTCTATGGAGGCAAAGGTGGAGCTAATATGGGCAACAGGCAGGAGAGAACCACTTGCAGCTTCAATTCGTATCTAGCCCATGAGAAATGCCTAAAGAGAAGTGACCTCAGAAACAAGAGCAACGCTGATTCCCAAGGCTGAGGGGGAACCATCTGTTACCAGCCAGAGGATGTGACCTTACCTGCATGGAAGGATCCACAGGTGAGAGGTCCCCAGAACTGGGGTACAGGGTGTGAATCAGAAGCACCATACACGAGCTTCAAACACCTGCCAGATCCAGAAATCACAACCCCAGCTCACAACAGTATTTTCTGGCCCTTTTCTCTGCTTCTAACCTACCCCTTTCAACCTTGAAAGTGGGAGTGGTAGCTGCTCAGTTGTATCTGACTCTTTGCAACCCCATGGACTTGTAACCCACCAAGCTCTAACAGAGATGGGAATACCAGACCACCTGACCTGCCTCTTGAGAAACCTGTATGCAGGTCAGGAAGCAACAGTTAGAACGGGACATGGAACAACAGACTAGTTCCAAATAGGAAAAGGAATGCATCAAGGCTGTATATTGTCACCCTGCTTATTTAACTTATATGCAGAGTACATCATGAGAAACACTGGACTGGAAGAAACACAAGCTGGAATCAAGATTGCCGGGAGAAATATCAAGAACCTCAGATATGCAGATGACACCACCCTTATGACAGAAAGTGAAGAGGAACTAAAAAGCCTCTTGATGAAAGTGAAAGAGGAGAATGAAAAAGTCGGCTTAAAGCTCAACTTTCAGAAAACGAAGATCATGGCAGCTGGTCCCATCACTTCATGGGAAATAGATGGGGAAACAGTGGAAACAGTGTCAGACTTTATTTTGGGGGGCTCCAAAAATCACTGCAGATGGTGACTGCAGCCATGAAATTAAAAGACGCTTACTCCTTGGAAGAAAAGTTATGACCAACCTAGATAGCACATTCAAAAGCAGAGACATTACTTTGCCAACAAAGGTCCGTCCAGTCAAGGCTATGGTTTTTCCAGTGGTCATGTTTGGATGTGAGAGTTGGACTGTGAAGAAGGCTGAGTGCCGAAGAATTGATGCTTTTGAACTGTGGTGTTGGCGAAGACTCGAGAGTCCCTTGGACTGCAAGGAGATCCAACCAGGCCATTCTGAAGGAGATCAGTCCTGGGATTTCTTTGGAAGGAATGATGCTAAAGCTGAAACTCCAGTACTTTGGCCACCTCATGAGAAGAATTGACTCTTTGGAAAAGACCCTGATGCTGGTAGCGACTGGGGGCAGGAGGAGAAGGGGACGACAGAGGATGAGATAGCTGGATGGCATCACTGACTCGATGGACATGAGTCTCAGTGAACTCCAGGAGTTGGTGATGGACAAGGAGGCTTGGCGTGCTGCAATTCATGGGGTCGCAAAGAGTCAGACACGACTGAGCGACTGAACTGAACTGAACTGAACTGAAGCTCTTCTGTCCATGGAATTCTCCAAGCAAGAATACTGGAGTGGGTTTCCAGTCCCTTCTCCAGGGCGTCTTCCCAACCCAGGGTTCAAACCTGGGTCTCCTGCATTGCAGGCAGATCTTTATTATCTGAGCCACTAGGGAAGCCCTTCAACCCTAGAGAGATCAGAAATTCAACTGGCAAGCGGCACAAAGACATACAATGTAAGGAAGGAAAAAGAAGCCAACTGCCCTTTATCCCACTGCACATAGCAAACTTGTTCGAGCATGAACTGGGGAAAGAGAGGAGATGGAATATTACGTGAAACTCATGTGATTTGACATTCACATGGGAGTCTTTCTCAACAGTTAGCTAGAACCAAAGCATATCAAGTACCTCAACAGATTTACCATGACTTGTGTGTTCTTCCTTGCCAATTACAGTTAAGTAATTGATGAGGTTTTTCAAATACAAATATTGACATTAACAAAGTGAATAAATGAGAGCATGGGCAGTCTTAACCATCAGTTGAAAATTACCCCTGTAAAATACTATTCTGGCAATATGTGTTTGTGTGTGTGTTTAGTTGCTTAGTCATGTCCAACTCCTTGCAATGCCATGGACTCTAGCCTGCCAGGCTCCTCTGTCCACTAAATTCTTCAGGCAAGAATACTAGAGTGGGTTGCCATTTCCTTCTCCAGGGGATCTTCCTGACCCAAGGATTGCAATGCAGGCAGATTCTTTACCATCTGAGCCACCAGGGAAGCCCTTCACATGGGACTGGGTATATTAACTAGTGAGTAGTCACACAGTCGGACATGACTGAAGCGACTTAGCAGCAGCAGCAGCAGCAGCAGAGGTCCTCTATTACTTGAAGTAACCAGAAAGTCTTGAGATTTGCTTCACATTTCATCCAAGGAAACAACTGGCCCTACAAATTTGAAGTCACAGTGAATACTCTCTTATCCCATGCGACCTGCTTTTCGGCATAATGGTAACATTTATTTTCCTTTAAGGAACTGAAGCTTCTCATGCACTCTGCCTTGCACTGCTTTAATAAATACCAAAAAAAAAAAAAAATGGCTCCCATAACAGAGTTGAGACTAACAAGAGTGAAATTTGCTGATCCAGGTAAGTCAACATATCTACTATTTCTTTTCAAGGATGCACTTGATGCCTACCAGGATAAAATGTCTTAATAACTGTTCATATGTCAAATTACAGATTTTTAAAACAAGTCAACAAAAGGCTCTCTGAGAGGTTCAGTTTATAACCTTGAATAAAGAGGTTTAGCCCTTGTAAAAAGTCAAATGTCTCCTTCAGCAACATTTGGGTATATAAATGGTTGTTTGTTGTTGATGTTTTAAAAACAGAATTGGGAGAAAATGGGCATATTCTTTCATTAACTGCTCTCTAAATCAAGTCCAGTGCAGATGAGATGAAGAAAGGTTGTATTCAGTTAAAAGAGCCCCAGACTCCTCCAGGTCTCAATCTCCTGGGACCTCTGCCCTCCAGCCCAGCTTCCTGACCTGCAGCTCACGTGGAACTGTGTCAAGGCCACAAAGGCAACTTTTGGCTGCACAGTGGATGGGAGAGTCAGGCACATGGGGTTTGCAAAGAACATGACTTTAGAGATTGATCCTGGCTCCAGAGAATCAGGAATATTCTCTCAGGAAGTGGACCACTCTCAGCCACTTCTCTGTAGCAGCTGTGCTCTGGACCAGTCTTGTGACTTTAATGATAAAATTAGGTCAAAGTCAAGAGCATTGTAAGCAGGCTATGGGGACAAACCAGGATGTAACAGCTGGACAAGATCTTAGAGGTCACCTAGGTTAATGCACCACAATCTCTTCCCTGCTGCCCACTCACATGAAGGAAGAGACTTAAAAGCTTGAACGTCTGTCCAATCCCAGGTTCTCTGCAACCCTTGTTGCACCGAGATTTATCTCCAATATAAGAAGACTTGATGGCTGATTTGCATTATGGTATAGCAGAAACCAACACAACATTGTAAAGTAATTGTCCTCCAATTAAAAAATAAAGTGCTATGCAACATACCACTCTAAAAAAAAAAAAAACAAAAAACTTGAGAATTAAAAGGACATTAATATGGGAATAGCGTCTTCTTCGCACAAAACACATATACAGTTTGATAACAAAGGACCTGAATCACACCTCCCAATCAATCTCACTACACAGAATTTCACCACAGTGCATTTCAGACTTGCTTGCCCATTATAACCTCTTCTTTGTATCGACTGGGAACTGAGTTCTACGGGGTTAAGTTGCTTGCCCAGAGTGATAACCTAGAATCACAGTCTCATAACTCATTAAAAATGGATGGAACTTGTGTTTCTTTTCATTTCCAAGAAAGCCAGTCCTTACCTCTTGTTGTTGTTTAGTCACTCAGTCATGTCCAGTTCTTCTGGGACCCCATGGACTGTAGCCCGCCAGGCTCCTCTGTCCATGGGATTTCCCAGACAAGAATGCTGGAGTGGGTAGCCACTTCCTTCTCCAGAGGATCTTCCTGACCCGGGGATCAAACCAGTGTCTTCTGCTTGACAGGTGAATTCTTTACCATTGGGCCACCAGGGAAGCCTGGTCCTTACCTGCAGCAGCCCTTTATCTTTTCTGACAGCAGCCCGAGCAGTCCTAGGATCTTTCAAAACTTCCTTCTCAAGATTTCACCTCCTCAACAAAACTCTCAGCCTCTCAGGGCATGTGAGGAAGGCATTTCGAGGAAAAACATTCTGCAATGTTAGGGGACCTCCCCAGGATTAACTATATAATGTAAGAAGTGAACTCTTAAAACCCATGGTTCTCAAAGTACAGTCCCCAAGGCAACCTCATCAATATCATCTAGGAATTTGTACAAATACAAATTCCTCTTTCTTCCTTACTTTTCCATCTCTTGGCTCAGACTCCCCCACCCAAGAACAGTCCAGTGAAAATGCCTCCTCCATTCCCTCTTCCCCGTTCCAGCCTCTCACTGAACCATCATTAGGGTGTTTTCCCACTCGTTGTACTTTTCTGTCTTGGTCCCTGTAATGGTTGATCTTACATGTCCACGTGTCTGTTACAGTACCCAGTGATTGAAACTGACGCTAGCCTAGGTGTTTCTGTGAAGGTATTCTGTAGGTATGATTAACATCTATGGTCAGGTGACTTAAAATTGCCTTTCATAATGTGAGTAGGTCTCACCCAATCAGTTGAAGGTCAAAAGAGCAAAAACTGGCATTTCCTGGAGAAGAAATTCTGCCTGAAGATAACAGCATTGACTCCTGTCTGAGTTTCCAGACTGCTGGCCTGCTCCATCAATTTCAGGCTTTCTAGCCACCACAACTGTGTGAGCCAACTGATAAATATTACTGAAGATCTGTGCAAAAGGCACGGCTTTGGGATAGGAGACATTTTTTAAAAGAGAGAGAAAGAAAGAAACGAGTATATGCCAAAGTTTTTCATGGGAATGATAATATGTTAAAGGAACTTTAAAAAGCCCTCGCAACTGGAACCCAGTGAGGGAGGTGAGGGTGGCCACACCACATAGCCCAAGAATAACCATGTTGAGAGTGTTACCTTTATCCCAAGAGCCACAGGGTCACCATGGAGATTTAGAGAGAGGCCTGAGGAAGGTACTTCTTGTCACATTGAGTCACATATTGCCTACCTCATCCTTGAAAACTTGTCATTTGTTCTCTGATCTTAGCACAGTAGAAAACAAACACTAATCTTTATATTATAAGCAATCAAAATTTTATTTGCTGGAGAATGGTATAAATGAGACCAGTTAAAGGGAAAAATATTTTCTCCTGTTACTGAAGTTGACTTAGTTCTTTGATAGAGTGTTTTTATACTTAAAAATATATCTTCCTCTGAAGTTGGAACAATTTGAGCGACAAAATAAATTATGTAGTAATGAATTATAACCCAAAGCATAAAATAAATATCCATGAGTCCATACTGATATACATGATTGAAAAAATAAAATAAATGGGGGAGAATAGACAAACCTCCCATGCTGATGAATTCTCAATAATTTATATATGTATCCTACCCTCCAGAAGCAGAGGTTAACTCCCAACTCCCTAAGAATGAGTTGTGCATACTGACTTTCTTCCCAAGAATACAGTATTGAAAAATGATAACTTTATAGTGGGGAAACCTGACAAAAACCACCTCAGCCTGATGGTCAAGGTCAATGTCAAATCGTAAGTAACATAAATGTTGATGGTATATACTCTTGATGAGATGTAAGGCGAATAACGTCTCACCTCTGTGATCTTCTTTCCTCCAAAACCTATAACCCCCCTCTAGGCATGAGAAAAACAACAGAAAAATTCCAAATGAGGAACATTCTTACAAAATACCTGGCCAGTAAGCCCCCAAACCGTCAAGAATATCAGAACAAGGAAAATCTGAGAAACTCTCACAGCCAAGACATAACAACAAATGTAATGTGGCAACCTGGATATTGAAATAGAGAGAGGCTACTGGGCAAAAATTATGAAAATTGTTATAAAGTATGGAGTTTAGTTAATAATAATACATCAGTATTGACTGTTTAATCATAGTAAATTGACAGTATTAATGTAAGATCTTACTAATAAAGGAAACTGAGCGTAGGGTATACAGGAAAGCTCTTATTCTGTGAGTCTAAAACTGTTTAAATACACACACAGTCAGATACCTTCTATAAAAAGTAAAACATAGAGATATGAAATTACTTTCTAAACAGACATGTATAGAATTGCTAACACCACTTTCTGTTTGACAATTCTGGAATCATTCCATTTTGGTTGTGGTCTACACTCAGCATTTACAAGGTTCTTGAAGCCCCGAGAGGGTTTCCTCTGCCTGATTGCCCTGCAAAGAGCAGTGGCATTTAAGAAGCTGGCTCCTGGCAACAAAATGCCCTTCCTGTTCCAGCCAGCAGAACAGCCAGCATCTCCCCAGGAAAGGGGGCAATGGGCAAGGAGCTGCCAGCTCCTTTGCAGAAACTGGCAGAATGTGCCTCTTCTTCCAGGCACACACAGCCCGGTGCAAAGGTGTTTTGGTTCGGCTTACAGATGACGGCTGGATGTCAGCCACCCTCTGCCCTTTCCCCCAGCCCGCATCTTTGTGGTGGCCTTGGGGGACTCAAGGTGACACGTAGGCTGCTATTGGGTGACTAATGAAGGCCATGGCACTGGAGCAGAAGCCAGTTTACATGGTTTGTTACATGGTTTGTTAAAACCACTAGCTCAGAAATCTCAAGTGTCATACAAAATAAGATTAAATTCTATTTCAAATTTCAGTGAGTGGATATTGGGAAGAACGTGGACAGGGTGGTGAAACTAGAGGCTTATTGAATATCCAGTTGACTTGGATTTATATTTAACACTTTTCCACATTTGGTCACGACTTAATTGTTCATTCACACATATACTTCTTGTGTTTAAATGATTAGATTGCAGGAAGAGAGTCATAGCAGCAGGGTAGCTTGATTTCTAGAAGGCAAACAGAATAACAGAGAGTGGTGAAATGGGCAACTCCACACACTTCTAAATTCGTGTGTGCATTTCTAGAAGGAAATCTGGAAGTATTTATCAAGAGTTGCATATATATTTATACTTCTTTTAAAATTATTTGTCTTAAGGAACTAATCTAAAATATGCACTAAAATAACAAACAGAAATTAAAAACTTAGAAGTCGACTAAAAAAAGAAATCTGTTAATGAGGAGCTGGCTAAATAAGTCATTATCCATAAATACAAAATGGAATTATAATGCTTTTCTTAAAAATAATTTGCTCAAAAACAGATTTGCAATCTTAATGTAAAATGAAGAAATTGGACTATAAAAATGCACATGATACTTGTCTCTTTCTAATCTTTAATATTTTCTAAATTCATATTTCTACATAAACATATATTACTTTTATAATAAAAGGAAAATAGTGACTGATAAATTCCTCCCTTCCATTTTTTCATATCCTAAACAAGAAGGATGGTGAATTCATTTAAACTCCAGTTCCAACAGGTTGTTGACTGACCTTTAGTCAAGGAAATTTTGAAGTCCTCATTTTTATTTTATTTTATTTTTTGAGAAAAGGGTCATGAACTTTATTTTTTTTTCAAAAATGGTTACTCTGAGATCCCTTTTAAAAAATATAAATTTATTTATTTTAATTGGAGGTTAATTACTTTACAATATTGTATTGGTTTTGCCATACATCAACATGAATCCTCCACAGGCGTACACATGTTCCCCATCCTGAACCCCCCTCCCTCCTCCCTCCCCATACCATCCTCTGGGTCATCCCAGTGCACCAGCCCCAAGCATCCAGTATCATGCATCGAACCTGGACTGGTGATTCGTTTCATATACGATATTATACGTTTCAATGCCATTCTCCCAAATCTCTATGACCCACCACCCAGAATATTGGAAACAAAAGCAAAAATAAACAAACGGGACCTAATTAAACTTAAAAGCTTCTGCACAACAAAGGAAACTATAAGCAAGGTGAAAAGAAGTCCTCGTTTTTAAAACAAAGGGTTTTAACACAGTAATCCAAGTCCTCAATTTTTTATGATTTACATGACTATAACATACATTTCTATAGCATATTACAGTTAATGATATAGCATATAATATCATTTATATAGCATATTACAATCTGCCCATGTGTATCTAATCTTTTAGGATTTTAGTTATTATTTCTTCAATACTACTCACCTCTGCTTCAGACTCTCACAGAAAGGCAGAGTAACAATAAAATCAGTTATATCAGCTCCTCTTAAGAGTTCTGCTGTTTCCACTAAAATTTTATTTGGAAAATTAAATTCTATCCTGAATATGTATCTCTTGCACAGTACTTTTTAAACAAACATTTGCCACCATTTATTTAAAAAAACATTTTATTTTCTCCACTAAAAAAAAAATCCTAAATTTGTTCTGCCCTGTCTACACAATGTACATGTATCAATTAGTAAATATATGTTGAAATAGATGAAAACAAAGGACTGCAAACAGGGGAAAGACAGGGTATAGGAGAAAGAACATTCTCAATTGGGGACCAGCATATCAGGGTTCTGGTGTAGTGACTGTGTGCCCTAGAGAAATCATTTCATCTCTTGGGCTCTCAGCCTCTTCATCTATAAATTTAAGAGGTTATATTAAAATCATCTTCAAGGATTCTTTCACCTATATAATTCTACTTCCAAGGAAGTTTGAAAGAAAATGTCTAGCTTTAAAAGCAAAAATAAATTTAAGAATACAAAGTCTAGTATTTGCTTCCTACAGCAATGATAACCAAAACCTGAATATTTATGACCCACTTATATTTAAGAACTCTTATTAGATTTTGATTAAAAATCACATTAAAAAGTGAGACAGTATCTAGCTGGAAATGTCCACTGCACTATGACTATAGACACAAAGTAGCAAAAACACTTTAAGGACTGTTAAGTATTAGACACTGATAGGGGAGTCAGTAGTTTTGCCTCAAGATTTTGATGGCAAATGCCCTCCTGGAAGGCTCTGGGTGGGCTGAGACAGTCAATGGCATCAAACGCCAGCCTAATGTTCATCTGACTTCTGCCCAAGTCTGGGCTTCCCCTTTTCAGAAGAACAGAGAAAACTTGAAAGTCCAGTGGCTTTCAATCCTGGCTACACCTTAAACTCATGAGAGGAGCTGTTTAATCATTTTCCTGGCCAGAACCCACCTCTTAGGAAGAAGTCAGAATCTTGGGGAGTCACCTGTATGCACTGTCTTTAGAATCAGAGTGATTCCAATGTACTGCCAGTCGAGAATCACTGGGTTAGACAATGACTCATATGAGAAAAAGGAAGGAATGAGAACTGTCAAACTCAAAAAGAAAAAGAACAGGTTTTTCTCAGCAATGTACTGGGTTGCACTGGTTGTGTTTGCTTTTTTATAAACTGTGCACAAAGAAAGGGGGAAAAAATGGGAACCTGCATGACAAAAAAACAGAATTAAAGAATGACGGTTGTCTGTGAATTTTAGAGGACAGTGGAAACTACTTTTAAAAATTAGACCAGGAATGAATCCTGTCTTGGGGAACTGAATGCCAACACATGGGTTTCCTGGTTTTACATAATCTATGCTTAGTCACTCAGTTGTGTCTGACTCTTTGTGACCCCATGGACTGTAGCCCACCAGGCTCCTCTGTCCATGGGGATTCTCCAGGCAAGAGTACTGGAGTGGGTTGCCAAGTCCTCCTCCAGGGGATCTTCTCAACCCAGGGATCAAACATGGGTCTCCTGCATTACAGGCAGACTCTTAACCATCTGAGGCACTAGGGAAGCCCTTTGCATAAGCTACCATGCATTTTAGGCAGACACAGTCACCCATCACTCTGGCCTCTGTTTACCAGAGGGACTCCTGATCTTTACATGCCCATTAACACCATTCTGACCACAACCTCGTGCTCTTCACATCAGTGCTCATTTTGCCTCTTCTTCAGTTTCCACACCCGCCCCCCCCCATCCTCACCAACACCGTTAGCTGAGACAAAAGGAAAAAACAAACCCAAAGCTCAGAGCTGCACACGATTTTCTCTGGGTTTTCATACCCCAAACTAGCTTCCCCACAAGCCTAGATTAACTTTTCTGAGATAGCACTCTCATCCTAAAAAAAAAAAAAAAAATTTTTTTTAAACTGTTTTGCCTCTCATATAAAACCCAAATACTTCCCTGCTAGCCCATCCATCATCCCGACTCCCTATTTCTCCCTGATACAGTTCCTTCTCCAACCAAGCCCACTCGGTGGTCAGAACACATTTTCCCCTCCATCTGTGTAAGTGAGAACTCATTGCTGTTGCTCCTGCAGTTACTAGCCACCAGCACCCACAGCTCTATGGTTTGACTTAGCTGCCAAATAATCCTGTCAGTCTGTTCATAGGAAGGACAAAGAACAGACAAGAAAGACTCTGCTTTGGTATTTCCCATCGTAAAATTGCTGCAGTAACCATTGGTATTGCCCCTACTAATCCTTTCCACCCTGAACTAAATTCCCAAGGCTCCATTTCCTAATATTTCAGTAGGGGTTTCAACTACTTGTGCTGGCCTCTGTCAGCCAGGGCACTGCCTGTTTCCCCAAACTAGTCTCCAGTCCTCCCCTATGTTCTTCAGGCATCTTACTAATAATGGATCTGATTCCTGCCGCCAAATCCACTCTGACCCAGCTTCCTTCCTTGAATTTGCATCACCTGTTCATCCCTGCCTCCAAAGTCTGAAATCCCTCTGTGAAAGTCGCTCCATCATGTCCGACTCTTTGCGACCCCAGGGACTATACAGTCTATTTAATTCTCCAGGCCAGAATACTGGAGTGGGTAGCCTTTCCCTTCTCAAGGGGATCTTCCCAACCCAGGGATCGAATCCAGGTCTCCCGCACTGCAGGCAGATTCTTTACCAGCTGAGCCACAAGGGAAGGCCAGAACCCCTCTACTTACAACTAAAAGTGCCCATCCATCCCTTATCCTCTTCATTTGGCCTCCTTTTTGGAATTTAAGGGCCTTACATATCCTTTCTTAAGTGACTGACTCCCTGACCCCACCCTTGCTCTCCAAATCATAAAAATTTAGCACATCTTCAGGGTGGACCAGATCCCTGGGACTGGCTTCCCTTGGCCTACCCAATGCTGGTGTCATTTGAGCCAATAGGCCTTGAACGTCCATCTCTTGCGGGAGATTTTGCTCCTCCCTTGCTCTACGCTGTACCCTCCAGGGCTATTTCAACTTGCTAGTACTTTTCTCCACTGATGAGCAGTTCTGTTGTTTTCGGGTACGTCTGCTCCGTTAAGAGAGGTTGCATTCTTTTCAATGTCTACTTTTTGTAGACAGTGACTTTTCCTTTTACCTCTTCTGACACTTCAGGCCTTGTCCCGTGACAGAAATGGATGCCTAGAGAGTAGTCATGCAGGTAACATTTTGAAGTTTGACATTCCCTGAAGTCAGTGGGATACACTGGACTAGATGTTGGCTCAAGATCCACCCTAGCCCTATTATTTCACTTATTTCCCTGTGTTAAGATGAAGGAAAAGTCAATTTAAGTGACATTAAGATGAAGTCAGTGACAAACCAAGAAAAAAGCAGTTTGGGTCAATCTATATTTATTTAATGGTTACCAGTGACTTCACTGAGGCTCAGGTTTTTTTCTACCCATCTAATGAGCTATGTTAATGTACCAGTAAATGTCTAGAGAGACATTGGTTTCTTTTGGTTACACCTGAAAATATTAAACACTGTAGATAGGAAGACATTTTTCCTAAATACAGACAGTCTCTACTGATCATCTCTAACTAAGCTCTATAATCATCACAGACTTCTGAAGAGGCTCCTTAGTGGTAAAAAGCAAAGACAATCCAGCCTTCCTAGTACTGTGCAAACACAAAGCTGGGAGTCCATCACAAGCAGCCTATGGTTTCAGAAACTGAAGGAAGACCACCATGCTGTGCTGCCACTCCGCAGCCATGACTAACTGGCCCCCAGTGATCCAGAAACTATTACCCATTCTTGGCATACGATGCTTTATTCAGAGGCAGAAAATTTCAAACAGCACAACTTAACTTCAAACAAAATCTCAAAGGTATTCATTATTGCAGAACAGCCCTCTGTTCTCACCATCCCCACCAACCCCAAATTCATTGTTTCCTCTGAGATGCTGTGCTTCCCAAAATGGCACCATTCAGAGTGACCAAAGCAACCTCACGGAAGTAAAACAAGAGCAAGTGAGGGGAAGTCTCCATCTCTTGTTGCTAATAAATGTTACCAGCTAGTGAGATGGTTTCAACACAAGGCCATTACAACATGAACCAAAACTGACCAAACCTTTCCAGAAACTTTCTCTAACTCCCTAATGACAATGTTCCTTATAATAGCCCTGCTTAATTCACTTATTCCAATTCCACAAATAGCTATTAGATACATGGAATTTTCCAGGCAAGAATATTGGAGGGAGTTGCCATTTCCACTCCAGGGGATCTTCCCGACCCAGGGATTGAACCCGTCTCCTGTATTTCCTGCATTGAAGGCAAACTCTTTACCCACTGAGCCATCCAATAAGACACCTACTTTGTGCAAAGCATTGTGTTTAAATCTGTTCCTCGTTCTTATTGTAGAAAGCTTTCTCTTCACCAGAGATGTTATGTATGTTTATTTGAAAGCCTTAACACCATATGGAGAATGACATGGCAACATACTCCAGTATTCTTGCCTGGAGAATCCCATAGACAGAGGAGACTGGCAGGCTACAGTCCATAGGGTCGCAAAGACTTAGACACAACTGAAGCAACTTAGTACACATGCACACACGACACCATAACACTACTGATTACAACCCCAAAAGTCAGCTCACCCTTTGGACTTGACCCAGGGATCAGTTTTCCAACTAGAAGCTCCACAGCCCAATAATTTGCCAACAGAAGAAATAAGAGGTTGTTGTTGTTCAGTTGCCCAGTCGCGTCCAACTCTTTGCAACCCCATGGACTGCAGCACATCAGGCATCCCTGTAGCTTTTTTAAAAAGACAATTGGTCTCTATCTGAAAACTCTGTTCTTGACTTTACAAGCAGGATCTCCCCCTAAATCAGTGAAAAGGAGAAAATGCCTCAATTTGTTTGTGCAAGATCCCTGAAGCAAGGAAACAACCCTCGCTTTCTGGAGTCACCTGGTTGGTGCCCAGTAGCGGCCTTCAAACATACTCTTGAGCAAAGGTAATTCATCTTCATCAACAGACTTTCTGCTACTACAGAAGAATAAGAAAGGATTGTTCCAGAGAATGAGTGTCATCACAGGGGAGAAAGTACATTCATTTACCAGGCCCAACATAATGAAGCACCACAAACAGAGTGACTTTACAATCACTGGGCATTAAGACTGCCCAGCTGGTAAGAATACAAAGTTGGCAGTCATTGATCTACAAATCTGAATTTTCAAGTTGGCAGAACTGTTTGGAATCTTGCCTGTGTGGAGATTATCATGGGGCAATCATCACTCTTCACCCTTTTGTCTCTCTGGCTTCATTGCTCTCACAACTCCCTCAAAGGGGGCCTCTACTGTAAATCCCCTGAAAAGCAGCTACTGTCTGTTTGGCAAATAGTCAGAGAATCTGCCGCATATTTTGCTCAGTGAAGTGAAAGTGTTAGTCACTCAGTCATGTCCATGAACTGTAGCCCTCTAGGCTCTTCTGTCCATGGAATTCTGTAGTCAAGAATACTGGAGTGGGTAGCCATTCTCTTCTCCAAGGGATCTTCCCAACCCAGGTTTCCTCCATTGCAGGCAGATTCTTAACCATCTGAGCCACCAGGAAAGCCCATATTTTGCTAAACCTGGCCTTTAAAAGTTAAAACCAAAAAGAGATCAGCCTCTAACTTTCTGTTGGTTGTTTGTTTTGCACATGGCCACACAAGATACAACCCATCCTTTCGATATAATGTAAAAGTTACTACAAAAGTTAATAACAACTAATTTGTCCTTATTGATTTGGGGTAGAGTTAAGATTCAGATTGGTGCATAAGCTCAAAGAGCCACTCTTCCCTGATTTGTGGGTGCATGTCACAGTGCCCGGTACAGTTAAGCAGTTGGGACCCCTATTGAGACTTTGCTTCCTGCTGCCCCACATCTCCCTTCTTGCTCCAGTCTGATAAAGCAGCTGTTACAAAATGGTTTCCCATTGACTCTGGTGGTGTGCACTGCCCTGTTGAACACCCACATTCCTTGATGTACCTTCAAAAAAATCTGCATGTAGCATTTGTCACTAACAAAACCAAAATGAGGAATTTAGGCTGGAGGTGGGAAGGTTGAGCTGTTCATTTAATTAGAAACATTTACCTTCCTTTTTAAAGCAACCTCCTGAGAAAAGCAGGGGAGTTTTGATTTAGCAAGAGAAAATAATAGTCAAGCAGTATTGACAAATTAATTATTTAAACAAATTCCATTCCAAGTAATTTCTTACTCCCTGGAGTTTTTTTGTCAGTTGTTTTTGTTTTAATGACAACATAACACTTGTTCATTTTAAAAAATTCAAAAAATACAAAAGTGAATAAAATAAAAAGTATAATGTAAAAAGTGAAAATCTTTCCTTATGTTTCCTCATCTCACTCCCCAGAGGTAATCACTCTCTAATTAAGCAAACCTCTGAACACATATACTTAAATGTTATGTATAGAGTTGCTTACTCAAAAAAATAGAGTTTATTCAACTTTTGCACTATAAGTTGCTTTTTCTCACTTTACAATATAGTATGGACTTTCTTCATGTCATTCTATGTTTCTTTTCAAAGAATGTAATTTTATTTTTTGATCAGTGGTGAAATAGCAACCAAAAGTGTAACTACATGAACATGGACAGCAGCCTGCCACAAGAAATTCCAGCTTTATTTCTTGTACAAGACTAAATTTTCAACAGGTTATACTGGGAAAAAGTGGAAACTTTAGAACAAAGCTGAGTGAATAGTATTTCCTGGGCTGTTGTCAAAGGTGGGGGATTTCATTACTTCCAAATGCCCAATTTTTCTACTAAGAGAGGATAAACGCTTTCAATTACATGAATTCCCATCAGGCAGACAACAATAGCATGGACATGATTCTATAGCTCTTGAGCAATAAAAAGTATATCACCGATGGAGAATGGGACAAAGAGAAACAGCTCTGCCTCTGTAATAAGGTAGACAGTAAGAATCATTACCTGCAAAATACTCCAAAGGTACATTAACTGCAAATTTTAAGCAAATAAGTTGTACACTATTTCTCAGTGATTTACAGGACTTTCGCAGAAAATTCTAGTATAATCCACGCTGCTGGTGCATATCTGGCATCTTTAACTGATCCAGATGCTTCCCTTGTATTTCTTCTTTTACTTTCCCCTTCAAACTTTTCCCCCTCTGATCTGAGCACTTTTCCTTTTTTCTTTCTTTAAGCTCAGAGAAACAACTAAAATAGGCAAGCTAATCATCTTCAGATCTAATCTGAGGTGCAGAGAGACTTTTAGATCTTTATCTCTCTAACCTTTTTTGGCCTCTCACTACAGCAAAATCTTGGATTTCCCAGTGACTCAGATGGTAAAGAGTCCACCTGCAATGAAGGAGACCTGGGTTTGATCCTCAGGTCAGGAAGATCCCTTGGAGAAGGGCATGGCTACCCACTCCAGCATTCTTGTCTGGAGAAGTCCATGGAGAGAGAAACCTGGTGGGCTACAACCATGGGCTCACCCAGAGTCAGACATGACTGAGCAACTAACACTTCCACTTTTCGTGGCAGCATCTTTGTGAAAAAAATAGATTCGATCTAATCTATAATAGCAAAATTATATGCTAACTAATCAATAATATAAAAAACACTGCCTGAGATGATCTATATTGGTTTAATTCTTCTTTGTTTTGTACATATTAATCTCATATCATCATCACTTCTTGGAAAGAACTGGTCAGTTTTAAAACTCTTCAGATAGTTTACTTTGAACATTTTTCACTTATCAATTATATTTCATCACATTTATATTAAATTTTATAGTTAAATAAAATATTAGTTATAGTTATTAATTATATTTAACAACTGGACTGTTATAATACAGTCAAAATTCTGCCTTTGTTAGTGATAATTAAATTTTTAATGCTGCATAATAAATATTTCCAGAGCATTATACTCTAATTTAATAATAATTATAAGGAAATTTCTTCCAAGCAAAGTATTTTTTTTCCATTTTAATTGCATTAACACTCTCATTTCAGCTCTTAGAAAAGGATAGAAAATGAGTAAATATTTTATTACTTTGTCATTTAGTTGCTCAGTTGTGTCCTATTCTTTGCAACCCCATGGACTGCAAGCACGCCAGGTTTCCCTGTACTTAACCATCTCCCACAGCTTGCTCAAACTCGTGTCCATTGAGTCAGCAATGCTATTTCATTTTTATTACTTATAAATGAAAAATTAAGACCACATCATGTTGAAGTCACTTTTCCCAGATCGACTAGAACGTCACCACATAATTTAGGTTCACAGACCATCAGAGTTGGTTGCTGAGGTAAAGAATTTCCATCTTAACTCAGCTATCATGCCCCTGTCCCTCTACCATTCTATTTTATCCAGGCTAATACAACCTGACTTACACCACCTATCTTCAGCGTTTTTCTTTAAAACTTTTCATAGCCAGTTATGCCACCATATCTTATTAAGATCTTATTTTTTCTATTGTTCAAAGAAGTCTTAAAAGCTCATTTTCTCTGAAGCGTATTGATTGATGGGAATGTAGACAAAAAATAGCCAACTCCTGATTTGACATCTTCACATGGACATTTTATGGAAAACTTGTTATGGACTGAATGTTTTGAAAGCTCACCTTTTGAAGTCTTACCTGGCAATGTGATGACATTTGGAAGTGGGGCCTTTGGGAAGTTAAGGTCGTAAGTGTGGTGCCCTCATGAAGGGATCAGTGCCCTTATAAGAAGAGGAAGAACACAGAGAGGCCATGTGAAGACACAGAAAGATGGTGGCCATCAGCAATCCAGGAAAAGGGCTTCACCAAGAACCAGGTCTGCCAGAACCTTGATCTTGGACTTCCTGGTCTCCAGAACCATCCAACAAATTGGATGGTCTGTTGTTTAAGCCACCCAGTCTATAGTGTTTTGCCATAGGCACTCCTGAGGTGGCAAAGACAAACCTCAAACTTGGTGCATCCCAGACTCAATTCATACTCTGCCTTCAGCCTGTCTCAATCTGTTTTCCCTTCAGGAGTCTCCGTTTTCACATGCCGTCCCCCACTTTCAATTATTTTCAAAGTAGAAATTCACAGTCCATTCAATCAGTCACCAAGCCTGTCACTTATAGATCTAATCTAAATGCTCCCCACGATTTCATTACTCACAATTTCAACTGCCATTATGACAACCTGTGGAGAAATAAAGAGTGTTCTGTGTAACAGTCTATGTTACACACTATCCATTGATGAGGCTATTATTAGTATCAGGTTTACCAAGTGAAAGTCACTCAGTAGTGTCCGGCTCTTCGCGACCCCATGGGCTATACAGTCCATGAAATTCTCCAGGCCAGAATACTGGAGTGGGTAGCCTTTCCCTTCCCCAAGGGATCTTCCCAACCAAGGGTTCGAACCCAGGTCTCCTGCGTTGCAGGAGGATTCTTTACCAGCTGAGCCACCAGGAAAGACCAAAAATACTGGAGTGGGTAGCCTAGCCCTTCTCCAGTGGATTTTTACGACCCAGGAATTGAACCAGGGTCTCCTGCATTGCAGGTGGATTTTTTACCAGCTGAAATACTTATAAGTGCAGCTAAATGAATTAACCTGTAGGCTTAGACTGTTTGGCATTGTTCATTTAAATGTTGGGGAACATCTACCCCAAACTAAGAGTTTAAGTCTGGGTAATTTCTGCTGAATTGTTCCTTCCGATAACAATTAGCTAGAGTTCAACCACCTCTTGGTAAAATATCTAGCCAAGACAAACAAATTTATACCACTACTACCAAAAAAAACAAAAAACAAAAAACAAGCTTGTCTTCTATTTCCTGTAACAAGATGGAATGTGCCATTTGCATGGCAGTAAGGGGAAATGGCAACCCACTCCGTATTCTTGCCTGGAGAATCCCATGGACAGAGGAACCTGGTAAGCTATTGTCCATAGGGTCACAAAGAGTTAGACACAACATTTAAACTTTTTTATTACTATAACTAAAGTGTTCAAGTATAAGCTTAAGAAGAAGTCAGTAGAATGCTGTCTCATACCACTGAAAATAGGAACTTATTGGTCCACTAGATTATAAATTTTGAAATACCAAAGACCCTGACTTGTTGCCCATTGCATCATTAGCAGTTAATACCAAGCAAAGCATGTAATTACAGTTTAGTAAATACTTTCTGAACGTATGCATGCACAGCTCCATTGTCTCTTCATTTTATGGTTATTTTGTGATGCAAACTCTAAAGGATCAGTAATAATTCTAAATCAAGGTAATAGTTTGAATCATAATTATTTCTAGCAATGAAATCAACAGCCATTGGAAAAAAATCAATGGGCATTGAGAATAGCTTTTAAGTTTTCTGGACAAAATTTTCAAGTCAATAAATTCCATATAACATGGCAAATAGTGATTAATGTGTCCAAAATGTATGTTTTCCTTGCAGTGAAAACTGCTGATGCCAACTCAAAATCCTTTTCCTTCAGTTTAAAGGAATCACAATTTAAATTATGTATTCCCCCACCATTAGCACCAACAATCCCAGCTTCAGAGGGAGATTCCAATTAATCCAAGCCAATCCATTGGTTCAGGGGTGAGTACACTGCTTAAATTGAAGGGAACAACTAACATTCCATGCTTTTATAAAGTTTTTCTCTGTCCCCTTATTGATGTGAATTTGAAAACATTATTCCATAGGCTTGTGACCTCAATTTTTTGGCCACTATGGAGAACAGTATGGAGTTTCCTTTAAAAACTAAATATAGAGTCACCATACGACCCTGCAATTCCACTCCTGGGAATATAACTGGAGAAAAACATGATCCAAAAGGATACATGTACCCCAGTGTTCATTGCAGTACAGTTTACAACAGCCAAGACATAGAAGCAGCCTAAACATCCATTGACAAAGGAATGGATAAAGAAGATGTGGTACATAGATACAATGGAATATTGCTCAGCCATTAAAAAGAATGAAATAACGCTATTTGAAGCAACATGGCTGGACCTAGACAGTGTTATACTGAGTGAAGTAAGTCAGACAGAGAAGGAGAAATATTGTATGACATCCCTTATATGTAGAATCTAAAAAGAAATGATGGAAATGAACTTATTTTACAAAACAGAAAGAGACTCACAGACTTATAAAATGAACTTAAGATTGCCAGGGGAAATGGATAGTTTTAGGGAGTTTGAGTGAGTGAAGTCGCTCAGTCGTGTCAAACTCTTTGCAACCCCGTGGACTGTAGCCCACCAGACTCCTCTGTCCATGGGATTCTCCAGGCAAGAATACTGGAGTGGGTTGCCAGAATGTACATATTGTACGTGCTGCTGTTTCTGCTCAATGTTTTGTGATAGCCTGGATGGTGGAGGGATTTGGACGAGAATGGATACATATATATGTATGGCTAAGTCCCTTCGCTGTCCACCTGAAACTATCACTTTCTTATTTGGCTACACTCCAGTACAAAATAAAAAGCTCAAAAGAAAATAAAGATGGTGTGATTTTGCATGGGTTTAAATTCTTTTTTCTTTAGTGTTATTTATAGTTAAGCTTATTTCATTTATATGAGATCTACTATTGCAAATAGATTATATTTTTTTGCAAACAGATTTTAAAAACAATTTGAGGGTCAAACCATTTCCTTGAAACATTTTTAAGTTGCTAGTAACTAGCTGATCATATCTTAGCTTGGAAATATAATTGGCTTTCATCAAAGGAACCCCCAGTAGGCTACAGAGTTCAATCAATCTTCATCAATAGAAATTTATATCTTTATAATTCCTTTTGAAATAACACCTGAGAACAAGTATACTAAAACAGTCTTGAGCACTGCATCTAAGAGATAAACCTGAAACCTTTCAAGGGCATTTATTTTAATACATGGTTTGAACAGACAAATTATTTATATGAGGATCTAACCTTAATAAGGTTCACATAGCTTCAACTTGATTTTATTTTGCTTTGGAGCCTTGACAAATATATGAGGGTTTTTTTAGTTAGGGATGTCTCTTTTCCTACCACACAGCACCTGATTTCTAAGGCAAATGACAGTCAGGCTGGTTCCAACAAATCTAACACCTGGAGACGTCAAAATGATCTTTTAAAATTATAGGAATCTTTACTCCACTTTAATCTCTTCATTACTGTAAACTCACTGTGTGTGTATGTCTGTGCGTGTGAGTGTATGTGTAAACACAGTGGGTACATGCGCACAGTCAGTCAAGCCCAGTGATACTAAGGATTAGAATTACTTTAATAGTAATCATCACTTTCAGAACATGTTAAACGATTAAAATGGTAGTCATTTACTTTCAAGAAATGAAAGTAGATATTTCCTCCCAGAGGCTCTATCCAGTACTATAAACTCTTGTTAATGAACTAATCTGATCAGATCTTTTCTTCTGTGGTTCAAGGAAATACGCCTGGAGAGATGCCTTGGGCAAGAAAACTTGCAAGACCAGATTTTCCAATGAAGTTTTGGAAAACCACTGACAATCTGGACATTCAAATCCACCCAAACGTGTAAGAGGATAGCAAGATAATAAAATGTTTCAGAATCTGCAGGATTGGGATGCAAATTAATAGACAGTATCCACGCATTAGGGGATACCCAGGTGACACTAGTAAAGAACCTGCCTGCCAACATGGGTTCCGTCCTTGAATCAGAAAGATCCCCTGGAGGAGGGCATGACAACCCACTCCAGTTTTCTTGCCTGGAGAATCCCAATGGACAGAAGACCCTGACAGGTTATGCGGTCCACAGGGTCGTAAAGAGTCAGCCATGACTGAAGCGATATAGCATGCATGCGCACACATCCATACTGTAAAGCACAACAGTGTTCTCTTCTTAGCAAAAAGGGATCAAAATATGCAGAACTATATTCTTTCCTCTTGGCTCAGAAATTCCTAGACTTATACTCCGAGGTTAACTAAAATACCAGTGGCCAACCTGGCTTGTCACTTCAGAAAGCCCTTTAATAAACAGAAAAGCACAAGACAAACAAAAGTTTGGACGTTTCTTCTTGGTTTTATAAGAATAAGGTCTAAACAATATTTTCATTTTGAAATTATTTCAGATTTTAAGTAAAATTTTGAAAAATATTACAAAATATTCCCATGTATGTTTTACCTAGATTCCTCAAATGTTAACAATTTATCAGACTTTTTCATCCTATCTGCTATCATTCTGTCATCTGTCTACCTATCTACTTATTTATTCTTTTTTCCTGAGACATTTGGGAGTAAGTTGCCAACATCAGGATGTACATCCCCCCCAAAATGTTTATTTTATTTTACTTAACCACAGTACTCTGAGCAAAATCAGTAAGAGGAGGCCCATAGGCATCACCAATCTGTTAAAGGGCTTCAAGACCTAAAATGGGCAGGACAGGACTGATCTCCGAGTCACCACTTGATGGGGAGCCACAGGAAAGCAGGTGGGGAATATTTGCATTAAAACTTGTGTGTGAGAGAAATAAGCCACTGAGATTTATGATGCTATTTGTTCAGTAGTTATCCTATTCTGACTAACAGAAAGAATGAAATCCCAAATTTGGAATTAATATGCATAGAAAGAGAGTCGAAGCCATGGGGCTGGACATGATAACTGAAAAAGAAAAATGAGAAGGAACTAAGTGCTGAACATTGGGTAATTATTACATTTTCAAAAAGATGAAAAAACTGTTAAGGAAGCAGACAGAATAGGAGAAATGGAACAGGAGAAAGATAATCAGAAATATATGATGCTGTAAATTACGTAAATGACACCATCTTTTAATCCCTCAGATGTCTTCATATAGAATAAGTCTGCATATGTGGTCTCAGCTAAAAAGACAAGAAAGGTAACTATTTCAGCAGGTTTTCTGAAAACTAGACCTAGAGATTTGCTAAATGACAGGTGTGGTACTTCTCCCATAAAAAATTGCTATTCAGATTAAAGAAGGCAATATAAGCACTTTTCACTTTCATGCATTGGAGAAGGAAATGGCAACCCACTCCAGTGTTCTTGCCTGGAGGATCCCAGGGACGGGGGAGCCTGGTGGGCTGCCATCTATGGGGTCGCACAGAGTCGGACACGACTAAAGTGACTTAGCAATAGCAATATAGGCAAACACGTGCAAACGAATCTTTCATATCTTTCGACATGCTAAATATCTTAGATAGATATCTTTCTATCACTAAATAAAGTTGCCTCTTCCTGTCCTCAAGCTTTCTTCTGTATTCTATCATTTCACAGGCTATGTTAGAATTTGAGAATTAAAGAACATATTTAAAAAATGATAAAATTTTCATCAAAAGTATAGATATTAGATGCATTATATTAGTTACACTATAAATATTCTACCTATAAAGCTAAAATAAGCAAAATCATGATGAGAATTCAAACCATACTTTGATATTCTCTTTGAGAAATAGACTGAGTAATAATTACAGAAAATAGAGGCTGTGATTTTTAAAGGCCACTCAAAAAAGCATCAAAAAACACACCACAACTTGCTGGACTTTTGTACCAGGAGAAACTCAACTTGAATCTCTCCAACCCCTCTTATCTCGTGGTCCATTATCACAAACACATTGTGAAAGGGAGGAGAGGGAGGCTAAAATGTTAAACCATGAACTTTAAACAGATATATATATAACTTTATCTAAATGGTATTTGTTAAGTTCTTTTAATAGTAGATGTGAATGTCTTCCATAGAAAGAAATATGAAATGTATGCATTCCAAAAATTTCAGTTACAAATTTGACAGAAGATTAACATTACCAACAGTCTGTAAAACAAAATCTACCTCTCATCTGCTTTAAAAAGTCTTATTAAGCAGCACTTGGAACCACTATTTCTGAAATGCGGATTTGAGCAAATGAAAGCATTTTGATAAAAGTCCCGTAATTGCATCGCTTTCTCCTTTCACCTTCAAGCTGCTTTTCTCTTTCCTCAGCTTGAGGAATGTGCAATTTTCTAGATTAGAGGCTAAGAGACTGTTTTCATAATCAGCAGCCATCTATGCAGAATGACAATAGAGCTGAAAAGATTCTAACCTATGCCACCAAGGAATTTTTCAAAGAACTTACTCTTTCTATGAAAAATGCCAGAATCTGAGTGATAGGTCCTAGCAACTCCTCCCCCTTAGAGTTTTGGGAAGAAAGTGCTGCCATCTACAGGAAGTACGTGGAATTAAAGCCTACAAAAAAAGATGGAGAGAGTCTTGGCCTTTATAGTTGTAAACAGCTAAAAAGGAGAGGAAAAAAAAAGAAAGCATGACAATGGAGAGTAATAAAACGTTCCCACTTTCCAATTCTTTTACTAAATATATTCTACTTCTTTGCTGTCTAGTAGAGTAGCTTCTAGCCATTTGTGGCTAGGAAGCACTTGAAATGTAGCTGCTGTGACTGAGGAACAAAGGGTTGGGTTTTTTTTTTTATTTCATTTCATTTTAATTAACTCAAGTGACTTCAGTTCTAAAACTGACATTCAGGTCAATCATTGGAAAACTTTTAAGTATGCTTGTGACTACTTAGGTATATTAATCTACCGTTTCAACTGTGTAAATTTTAAGATATTTACATACAAATAAAATATTTCTGATAAAAATTTAGCATTTGAATTGAGATGTGCTGTAAGTGAAAAACGCACACCACATTTTGAAGACTTGGTACAAAGTGAAAGAATGTTTTTTATCTCATTAATAATTTTTAGATCAATAACAGTTTGAAATTATGACATTTTGGAAATGTTAGAAAAGTGTCAAAGTTAATTTCATTGGTTTCTTTTTACTTTTTAGTTTGATAACTAGAAAATTTTAAGTGACACGTATGACTCATACTGCTACTGCACAGAATTGTTCTGATTTACAGATAGAAATTTTTTTAAAAGTAAACATGTTCAGAATTACACAAAATTCTATATTTTAAAATGTTTTTAGGTCCTAAGTGTTTAATTCCTGTCTGGCCCCGAGATTAATAAAAAGCATGCAGTAGACACTGATATTTGTATGTATGAATAGAACACGACTTTGAGAGAATTTACCTAACGTCACTTTCAATGACCCTCACTGTGAGTGATAAATATCTTAACATGGTAGACACCGTAGACCTTGATGAGTATAATTACAGAACCGTCTCTACCATGGTGAAAGAACTGATGACTGAAAGCACACATTTTAAAAGAAATTTCAATTAAGTTTGTCCTCTGTTCCATTTCTTCCATTAACTATCTCCAGTCTATAAATTCCAAGCACTGTTCCACACAATCTTCTACTGTTCTTCCTTCTCACAAGTGCAGGCCACAGACTGTTCTCCATGGTCCCTCTCTTTGTCCTTAGCTGGGAAGTAGTAGTCCCCCATAGCCTAACCCTATCCTTCATGGAGGATATCTTCTTCCCAGCCACAAAAATCATACCTCCCCTTTCTTTCTTTTCCATGCCCTATCTTCAACATGTTCTTCTGTTACTTGGAAGACAAAAACAAAACAACAGGTACACGATTCAGCTGGCAGATACCCACACAGAGATATGGAGCTCAATCTTCCTGATATGCAAAGCCTGTCCCATTTTAGTATTGAAAGTCTCACCTTGCTGGAAACCAGGACAGTTGGTCACCCAACTTGCCAATCTGACCTGTTGACAGCAAAGCAAGAAAAGGGGAAGCATCAGCTTTGTGCACCAGGAACACTCCACTGCCTGTGTTTCCTGCAGTTTCTAGCCTCTCCTTAACCATACAGTCACCTTTCTCCTTACCAGTCTCAACTGGGCTGATTTCTGTTAATCTTTCAGGCAATCATTTCTCTTCCAAATTCTTTACCTATTCCTCCAGGCTGAGGTACATTGTTACCATTGTATTCTAATCCTCTGTCCCATCCCCTGGGGCCCTCATAAGCATGAGCTGCTTAAAGTCAGAACCAACAAGATATGACATCCATTCGTGCCTTCTCTTCACCCTGTAGCTGAATTTGTAAGTGGATGAAGGTTGGTATGTTTTAGAAAGGCACCTGAGCTTTGGATAATTTATTTTTCTTGAATGTTTATTGGAGTATAGTTGATTTACAATGTTTCATTAGTTTCAGGTGTACATCAAAGTGAATCAGTTATACATATACATATATCCACCCTTTTTTTAGATTCTTTTCCCATATAGGCCATTACAGAGTATGAAGGAGAGTTCCCTGTGCTATACAGTATGTCTTTAATAGTTATCTATTTTATATACTGTGTATATGTCAATCTCAATCATCCAATCTGTCCCTCCCCCTCCCTTACCCCTTGGTAACCGTACATTTGTTTTCTAGATCTGTAACATTAACAACGGACTGGTTCCAAATTGGGAAAGGGGTACATCAAGGGTGTATACTGTCACCTTGCTTATTGAATTTTTATGCAGAGAGCATCATGGAAAATTCTGGGCTGGTTGAAGCACAAGCTGGAATCAAGATTGCTGCAAGAAATATCAATAACCTCAGATACACAGATGACACCAGCCTTATAGCAGAAAGAGAAGAGGAAAAAGAGAGCCTCTTGATGAAAGTGAAAGAGGAGAGTGAAAAGGGTGGCTGAAAACTCAACATTGAAAAAACAAAGATCATAGCATCCAGTCTTGTCACTTCATGGCAAATAGATATGGAAACACTGACAGACTTTATTTTCTGGGGCTCCAAAATCACTGCAGATGGTGACTGCAGCCATGAAATTAAAAGACGCTTGCTCCTTGGAAGAAAAGATATGACCAACCTAGACAGCATATTAGAAAGCAGAGACATTACTTTGCCAACAAAGGTCCATCTAGTCAAAGCTATGGTTTTTCCAGTAGTCATGTATGGATGTGAGAGCTGAACTATAGAGGAAGCTGAGCACCAAAGAATTGATGCTTTTGAACTGTGGTGTTGGAGAAGACTCTTGAGAGTCCCTTGGACAGCAAGGAGATCAAACCAGTCAATCCTAAAGGAAATCAGTCCTGAATATTCATTGGAAGGACTGATGTTGAAGATGAAACTCCAATACTTTGGCCAGCTGATGCGAAGAGGTGACTCATTTGAAAAGACCTTGATGCTGGGAAAATTGAATGTGGGAGGAGAAGGGGATGACAGAGAATGAGATGGTTGGATGGCACCACCAACTCAATGGACATGAGTTTGAGTAAACTCCGGAAGTTGGTGATGGATAGGGAGGCCTGGCGTACTGCAGTCCATGGGGTCGCAAAGACTCAGGTATTACAGAGCAACTGAACTGAACTGAACCAAAGTACTATATAACACTTAAGGAAATAAATTGCTTTTAGAAATTCACAAAAAATTTAAATACATAAATAACTTAAATACTAAATATATGTTAATGTATTAATTTATTTTGTTATGTAGCTTAACACATTCATTTTAATATAGTAAAATCAAATTTGCATACCTTTATATATAGCAACATTTCAAAATGTATTTAAATACATTTTAAACAGGTTTTAAAACACCAGATTATAAGTGCTCATTTTTGGAGTCCTAAACTTTTTTATTCTCTTTTTTATTTTTTAAATTATGAAAGTATGATAACACATTTACAGGAGACTTCAAAAATACAGAACTAAGTTACATATAGTTCCACAATATATTACAATACTTTTTAAATAGATAAATTAAGATTTTAGGTTGGAGTTTTAATATTAAACTCTCAAAAATTAGTAGAATGAATAGACAGAAAAGTAGAGGGATACTAGACCTGAAAAGCACTATGAACCAATTCAGTTCAGTTCAGTTCAGTCGCTCAGTCGTGTCTGACTCTGCGACCCCATGAATCGCAGCACGCCAGGCCTCCCTGTCCAACACCAACTCCCGGAGTTCACTCAGACTCACATCCATTGAGTCCGTGATGCCATCCAGCCATCTCATCCTCTGTCGTCCCCTTCTCCTCCTGCCCCCAATCCCTCCCAGCATCAGAGTCTTTTCCAATGAGTCAACTCTTCTCATAAGGTGGCCAAAGGACTGGAGTTTCAGCTTTAGCATCAGTCCTTCCAAAGAAATCCCAGGGCTGATCTCCTTCAGAATGGACTGGTTGGATCTCCTTGCAGTCCAAGGGATTCTCAAGAGTCTTCTCTAATACCACAGTTCAAAAGCATCAATTCTTTGGTGCTCAGCCTTCTTCACAGTCCAACTCTCACATCCATACATGACCACAGGAAAAACCATAGCCTTGACTAGATGGCTATGTTGAACCAATTCAACATAATAATATTTATACAATTTTCACACAACAGCAGGACACAAATTCTATTCAAGTCCCAGTAAGCTATAAACCAGGAGACACTGGAACATATCCAGGGACATAGAACATGATGCAAAAATTTCATGGTCTGAAGGTGTTGAAATCATAAAGCATCTGTTATCACTGGAATTATGTTAGAAATCAATACCAAAAGTATTTGAAAATAACCCACGTATTTTCAAGTGCAAATATAACATTTACCAAGAGAGATCTTTGACTTAGTCATTGTAAGCTTCAACAGAGTTAAGAGACTGAAAAACACAGAGGGTGATTGCAGAGAAGAAAGCATTTAAATGAGAAATTAATACCCAAATGAGAACCAACATCAAACATATTTTCAAAACTCCATGTTTATTTGGAAAGTAAATGTTGTTGAGTACTAATTACGTAAAATAACTTTAGCTGTATAAATCTCAAAACCCTATGAAGCTAGTTTTGTAATTATCCCAATTACAGAGAAAACTGGCGCAAAGTGCGGACATTAGTCCAAGGTCATAGAATTTGTAAATGGAAGAGCTGGGACTTGAGATCCGTCACACTTTAAAAGTTATAGCCCATTTGCAACCAAATGGATGGGCCTAGAGATGATCATATTAAATGAAGTGATATAAATAAATTTATTTATAAAGCAGATATAGACTCACAGACATAGAAAACAAATTTACCAAAGGGAGAAAGAGGCGGGGGAGATAAATTAGAAGTTTGGGATTAACATGTACACACTACTATATGTAAAATAGGTAAACAACAAGGACTTACTATATAGTACAGGGAGCTATATTAAATATCTTGTAATAACCTACAAGGCAAAATAACCTACAATGGAAAAAAATCTTAAAAAAGAATACAAATATAAAAAATATATACATATATATGTATAATTGAATCACTTTGCTGTATGCCTGAAACTAACACAACATTGCTAATCAATTATACTTCAATTTTAAAATGTTTATAAAAATTATTTTTAATAAATTGGTAGAATTCACTAGTTTTTTTTAAAAATATGATAGCAACCCCCTGGATTGCAAAGAAAGATGTCCACATTACTCCCCCAAAATCAAGTAACATCAGCAAAACTAACTTATAAAATAATTTATGAAAATCTATGAAGTCCAAAGCAATATTTGAGCATATACCACGCTGTTTTGGCACAAGATGCACAACATATGTCCCAATGGATTCTCCAAAGATAAGTTTAAAAATGGTTATTTCTGGAGGAATAAACCATCCATGGAAGAGTAAAGAATAGAGTCTTCATGACAGATTTGTTTCTTATTCCTTTAAGTTAGAATTATAATCATTTTTGACTTGGAAGTCACCTTAGAAGTGGTTTTCAGCCTTGACTGCTCATTATAAGAAACTTGGGAACTTTAAAAACGAATAAGATCTGATTATCACCTGCAGAGATTGTGATTTAATTTGTCTGGGGTCCACTATTTGAAGATGACATTATGCTATCCACAGAACACCATAAAGACACCCCCCCAAAAAAAAACACAAAAAAAACTGTTAGAACTAATAAATGAATTCAGTAATGTCATCAGATACAAAATCAATATAAAGAAACTTGTGGTGTTTCTGTACACTAATAATGAAATAACAGAAAGCAAAAAAATTTCCAAATCTCATTTACAATTGCATCAGAAAGAATAAAGTACCTAGAAATAAATCTAATCAAGGAGGGAAAAGATTTGTACACTGAAAATAAGAATACTGATGAAAGAAATTAAAGAAGACATAAATAAATGGAAAGAAATTTCATTTTCATGGATTGGAAGAATTTATATTGTTAAAATGTCTATGCTACACAAAGAAATCTAGAAATTCAATGCAATTCCTATCAAAATTTCAAAGGTAAGTTTCACAGAACTAGAACTAAAATTTATGTGGCAGCTCAAACGATTTTGAATAGACAAAATGATATCTAGAAATAACAAAGGTGGAGGTATCATATATCCTGATTTTTAACTATACTAAAGTGGAGAGTGAAAACGTTGGCTTAAAGCTCAACATTCAGAAAACGAAGATCATGGCATCCAGTCCCATCACTTCATGGGAAATAGATGGGGAAACAGTGGAAATGGTGTCAGACTTTATTTTGGGGGGCTCCAAAATCACTGCAGATGGTGATTGCAGCCATGAAATTAAAAGATGCTTACTCCTTGGAAGAAAAGTTATGATCAAACTAGATAGCATATTCAAAAGTAGAGACATTACTTTGCCAACTAAGGTCCATCTAGTCAAGGCTGTGGTTTTTCCTGTGGTCATGTATGGATGTGGGAGTTGGACTGTGAAGAAGGCTGAGCACCAAAGAATTGATGCTTTTGAACTGTGGTATTGGAGAAGACTCTTAAGAGTCCCTTGGACCACAAGGAGTTCCAACCAGTCCATTCTAAAGGAGATCAGCCCTGGGATTTCTTTGGAAGGAATGATGCTAAAGCTGAAACGCCAGTACTTTGGCCACCTCATATGAAGAGTTGACTCATTGGAAAAGACTCTGATGCTGGGAGGGATTGGGGGCAGGAGGAGGAGGGGATGACAGAGGATGAGATGGCTGGATGGCATCACGGACTCGATGGACGTGAGTCTGAGTGAACTCTGGGAGTTGGTGATGGACAGAGGGGCCTGACGTGCTGCGATTCATGGGGTCGCAAAGAGTCGGACACGACTGAGCAACTGAACTGAACTGAACTGATACAGCTATAGTAATCAAAACGGTATGATGTTAGCCCAAAACAGACACATAGACTAATGGAACAGAATAGAGAGCCCAGAAATAAACCCACACATATATGGGCAATTGTTGTTTTTAACTTGCTCAGTCATGTCTGACTCTCTGCATAGACTGCAGCACGCCAGGCCTCCCTGTCCATTATCAACTCCCAGAGTTCACACAAACTCATATCCACTGAGTCAGTGATGCCATCCAACCATCTCATCCTCTGTCGTCCCCTTCTCCTGCCTTCAATCTTTCCCAGCATCAGGGTCTTTTCCAATGAGTCAGCTCTTCACATTAGATGGCCAAAGTATTGGAGCTTCAACTTCAGCATCAGTCCTTCCAATGAATATTCAGGACTGATTTCCTTCAGGATTGACTGGTTTGATCTCCTTGCTGTCCAAGGGACCCTCAACAGTCTTCTCCAACACCACAATTCAAAAGCATCAGTCCTTCAGTGTTCAACCTTCTTCATGGTCCAACTCTCACATCCATACATGACTACTGGAAAAACCATAGCTTTGACTAGACGGACCTTTGTTGGCAAAGTAATGTTTCTGCTCTTTAATATGCTGTCTAAGTTAGTCATAGGTTTTCTTCCAAGGAGCAAGCATCTTTTAATATGGACAATTAATTTACAATAAATGAGTAAAGAATGTACAATAGAGAAAGAATACTCTCTTCAGTTGCTGATGTTAGGAAAATTGGACTGCCACAAGCAAAGAGTGAAACTAGACCACTATGTTACACCATACACAAAATTAACTCAAAATGAATTAATGACTTGATGTAAGACTTTGAACCATAATCTTCCTAAGTGAAAACACAGGAAATAACCTCACTGGCATAAGTCCTGGTGATGTTTTATGGATCTGGCTCCGTAGGCAAAAGAAACAAAAGCAGAAAAAAAAAAGTAGGCTTTACATCAAAGTAAAAAGCTTCTGCATAGCAAAGGACACCATCATCAAAGTAAAAAGAAAGTACTAAATGACAGAAAATATTTGAAGCCCAAAGGAGGTTGATTTAAAGATGTAGAAGTTAGACAATTAAAAGAATAGGACCCAGATTTAAAATACAGCAGTTCATTTTCCCTTTGCCACATGGAGCCAAAACATTCATCAATTCTAAATAAAGCAGGACTAGAATTAACATCAGGACTTTGAAATTTGGGGGCCTTTATATTAATTGTAGTCATGTATATTTGTGTAAAATCACTTATTTACATATTTATTTATAAAATCTTAACAAGTGGCACCTTGCAGAAGGAAAATTTTCTTCACTTAAAAAAATAACTCAATGGCATATTGGCTTGTTTTGCTTTTTTAAATGCATAGACTCAAGCAAGACCAGGAAGCAGAAAACAAACCAAATGACAAGCTGGAATATTTTCATAAAATAACAATCCCAGACACAATATTACAGAGGCTGGAATTGTTCTCAAGATGGAAATAAGGAGAAAAGAAGACAGGAAAGCTGAGAGCACCAGGAATGTTGAAGTCTGAATTGCTCAAGAACTTAAGAAGAGGGATACTTAATATTCTATTCTATTTCAAGATGCTTGTTTATTGTGCTATAAACTTTTTCTTTGGTAAAATCTGGCATTAACTACAAGGTCTTGCCTGGGTGGGCTTTTGTGGAAATCAAAGGAAAAGAATAAATTCTCCCTCTGACTCCACTCAGTGGACAAGAGGTGCAGGAAGTACAATGATCTGCATGGAATGAAGTAATTGAACAAGTTTTCTGGGAATATGTGTCTGTTGAAGACATAGGGAAATTGGTCTTTACAAACTGAGAGTTGTGCCAATCTTACCTAGATGGTCCATGGTGTGATGAGCCCTGATCATGCTTGGTTTACACATAGGCATGTATGCTTCAGTTACAGCTTTTTGTAAACTCTACGTGGCTTGGCTTGTAGCATAGATTCAGACACATTTGACTGATCTTTTACTGATTTTATAACGTTCAGGTTTCCACCAACCTTTTCCAGTTCTGATAAAGAAAGGTCGCAGAAGGACTCAGCATCCTAATGATGGGAGGAATGAGGTTGCACGTCACTGAGAAGGATCCTTGAGTAAGGACCATTCCTACTTAGGTATGTCACCTGATTCATATCATCAAAAACATTTACCGAGTGGAACCACATGTTGTGCCATTTTTATCAAAAATGGGTCCCAAGATATCCATTGTTTAGATACCAGCCACCAGGTGGTATTCTGCAGAGCAAAGCTCCATAGCTTGGCGCTCAGGGCTGGCCATGCCAAGGAAATATTTGAATATTTAAATACAATAAAAAGAATCTAACTTGTAAATAGATTTTTAATATATTAATAGAATCATACTATCTCATGCAATGGAAATCACAGGAATATTCTGGTTTTATTTTGAGTTTTCATTGTTGCTGTTGTTACTCCAAAGTACATAATAATTTTTATTTTTCCATATGATCAAAAAATACAGAAAGGCTACTTTGAGAGGTAATCTTATGTTTTTGTTTTTTTTTTTCATTTTGAAACATTACCTCTTTGTGATTTAATATTGAGAACAGCTGAGAAGTTAGTATAGGCAGGTTTTATAATGCCCAATTCTGCCAGTAGTTCAGTGTAAGACCTTGGGTGAGTCAACCCCTTCCCCCATCTTCCCTTTTCTTCCTCTATAATATAAAGGATTGGGCTAGGCTTTCTCTTAAGCCCCCTGGAGCTTAAACATACTGTCATTTTATGATTCTGAAGGAACAATTATTATTGTTTCTGTTCAATTATTATGGAATAATTTGTGAAGAACAAACAAGTTGAAGACTATTAAAGAAATGCATAAGAAAGAACTGAAGAGATAAGACTGTTTTTAAGCTCCACTGATGAAAGAAGGCCCTGTGAGGCATATATAGTAATGAAAGTAGCTTGCTTCTTGGCATCTATTTTGCTACCTCTATCAGGAAAAACAAACCAGCCCATAACTAACAAAACTGTCCAAAAATTCCTGCCCTATTTTTATCATGCAGGTGTCTCTGCTGCTGCTGCTGCTGCTGCTGCTGCTGCTGCTAAGTTGCTTCAGTCGTGTCCCACTCTGGGCGACCCCATAGATGGCAGCCTACCAGGCTCCCCCATCCCTGGGATTCTCCAGGCGTCTCTACAGAATGCTAAATAGCCAAGACATGAACCTACAAATAATTCACAGGGCATGACCCCTCCTTTCATAGCAGCACTGTTTGTAGCAGCAGGGAAATGGAAACAATCTAAATGATAAAGGAGATGTAATATGTATATACAATGGAATATTACTCAGCCATAAAAGAGAATGCATTTGGGTCAGTTCTAGCAAGGTAGATGAGCCTAGAGCCTATGATACAGAGTGAATTAAGTCAGAAAGAGAAAAACTAATGTTGCATATTAATGCATATATATGAAATCTAGAAAAATAGTATCAGTGAACCCATTTGCAGGGAAGGACTAGAGATCAGACATAGAGAACAGACTTGTGGCTTGTGAGGGAAGGAGAGAGTGAGACAAATGGAGAAAATAGCATCAACATATACGCACTACCATATGTGAAATAGATAGCTGGTGCTGCTGCTGCTGCTAAGTCGCTTCAGTCGTGTCCAACTCTGTGCGACCCCATAGACGGCAGCCCACCAGGCTCCCCCGTCCCTGGGATTCTCCAGGCAAGAACACTGGAGTGGGTTGCCATTTCCTTCTCTGCTAGATAGCTGGTGAGAAGTTGCTATATAACACAGGGAGCTCAGCCTGATGCTCTGTGATGACCTAGAGGGCTGGCATGAAGGGAGGGGAGGGAGGGGACATATGTATAATTATGGCTGATTCACTTTATTATATGGCAGAAACCAATGACACGTTGTAAAGCAGTTTCCCTCCAATTAAAAAATAATTTTTTAAAAAAGAGATAAATGGCAGGGGGGGAGGGGGGAGATGTGGAACATATATACAAAGGAATACTACTAAGCCATAAATAAGAATGAAATAATGCCATTAAAAGCATTAAAGCAACATGAGGAACCTACAGATTCTCACACTAAGTGAAGTAAGTCATAAAGAGAACGACATGCCATATGATATCATTTATATGTGGAATCTAAAATATGACACAAATTAGCTATCTATGAAACAGACTCACAGACATAGAGACAGACTTGTGGTTGCCAAGGGAGAAGATGGGTGGGGGAGAGATGAATTGAGAATTTGGGATTAGCAGATGCAAGTTATTATATATAACAGAATGGATAAACAGCAAAGTCCTACTGTACAGCACAAAGAATTATATTCAATATCTCTGATAAATCAGAATAAAAAGAATATGAAATATGTATATATATATGTATAATGGATTCACTTTGCTATATGGCAGAAATTAATACAATATTATAAACCAACAATACTTTGGTAAAATAAATTTTTTGAAAAAGAATTCACAGGGAGTGAACATTGAACTTCAAAACTCTCCATGATTTCAGAGATGGCATACAGCTTTCTATTCCTAAGGTTTTATAAGCTTCCTTAAAGTTTATAAACTGCCTTGTTTCCAAATAGAATTGAGGGTAAAAACCACCCTACATCCAGCCCTAGAAGTGGCCTCTGTGTTTTGAAGCAGACTTTAATAGGTTCCTCAAGGTCAGACCATTGCCTTATTATAGGAAAGTTATTACAAGATGATGTCATTTCTGGCTTTCAGTTTGTCTAGAAAACTACCTACTTTCTCAGTTTAATACACCACACTCAAGCATATCTCTTTTTTTGCTTCCTTAGTGTGGCACCTGATCTCAGAACCAAAACTTTCATCTTTGATCTAGTCAGACATAGAGAAACACGTGGGAAAGGACACAAACAAGCGAAGCTTCCAGATGAGAACTTCTCCTTCTGGGGAAACAGCAGCTTGGTGAGTTCTTGGTAATAATGTGAGCTCACTCTGTTCAAGAGTAACAGCTTGAGTAGCTGACCTGAGGGCAGGATCCAAGGTTCTAGGCCAGCTTCACCCCCATCTGCTCTGACTATAGTGCACTTCCTCCAGACTCTTGGGGTCTTGCTTTCAACCATCTGGGTGCATTGAAGAAAGATGAGAAGGAAAGCAGAGACAAGAGGGATGGAAACTTTTTAATATGTCCCTAAAAGCCTCTTTATAGAGATGAGTAATAAAAAAGATTGAGGCCAGCAAACATATTCAACCTTTCCACATTTTCTCTAAACAGTTGTAAAACTGAGAGTCTTCTAAGGTCAGAGTTAAAGTAATACAGCCATGTTTTTGTATTTTAAATGGTTTTTAGTGGAATGCTAAAATAGCCTCAGCACTAGTAAAAAGCCTAGTCAAGAGTCTTTTTGATTTGACTCAGGAGGAGAAAATAGGACCCAACCAAACAGGGAGGTTAGATCACTTTGATGTGAACTCTCACCTTAAAGCCAAGTACGCTCTGTGCATCTCCATCCACACACCCCCAACTTCTCCTCTAATCAAGGCACAATGTCCTGTGAGATCACCTAGTTGATTCTGCCCAATCATAATTTATTATTCTTGATTCTTTCAAAACACATTAATTGAATGCCTACGAAGTGTCTGACACTGTGCTAAGCACTGGGGATATAGCAATGGACAGAACACCAAACCCTGCCCTCCCAGAACTTACAGTCTAGTGTAGGGAGACACAAAAATAAATCAGTAAAGTACACAGTAGGTTTGAAGGTGATACAGAGAGAAAATAAAGTAAGGAGGAGAGTGCACTACATGCAGAAAAGAGGAGGAAGTTGGAGAGGGCCGCAGTGTCGGATAGGGTGGTCAGGGAAAGCCTTTCCCCAAGAGAAGTTTGGATAATGTCCTCAAGAAAATGAAGAGTGAGCCATGTGACTGAGGAAACAGCAAATGCCAGAGTTCTAGATCTTTCAAGGAATATTGACCTCAGTATGCCTGAAGCAGAATAACTAAGAGTTAGAAGTCAAAGAGGTAAGGATGGATGGGACACAAATTTGGCTTTTACTAAGTGTAAATGGAAATTATCGGGAGCTTTTAAACAAAGTCATGACATTATGTTACTTCTGTTTTAAGTTGTAGGACTGACAGAGTATGAGCAGAAAAGAAAAAAGCAGGGAAATGAGTTACCAGGCTGCTCCAACACTCCAGGTTAAGAATGGTGGTAGATAGACCCAAGGCAATGGGCATGAAAGTGATAGGAAGTGATTATATTTCAGAAATGCTTTTATCCTAAACCCAAAAGGATATCAAACCAGTCAATCCTAAAGGAAATTAACCCTGAATATTCAATGGAAGGACTGATGCTGAACCTGAAGCTCCAGTATTTTGGCGACCTGCTGCAAAGAGCCAACTCATTGGAAAAGACCCTGATGCTGGGAAAGATTGAGGGCAGGAGGAGAAGGGGATGACAGAGGATGAGATGGTTGGATCGCATCACCGACTCAATGAACATGAGTTTGAGTAAATTCTGGGAGATAGTGAAGGACAAGGAAGCCTGGAGTGTTGCCATTCATGGGGTCATAATGAGTTGGACACAATTGAACAACAACAGGATTCTTGGGTGTTTAGATTGAGAGCATAGAAGAGGGAAGTTAAGTATTACTCCATGATATTTGGCACAGGATCAGATGGAAGATTTGCTCTAAGTTAAGATGGGACACACTGTGAGATGAGTAGGCTTAGGTATGTTTGTTTTCAGACATGATAAGTTTGAGCAACCTCTTAGGCATCCAGGTGGAGTGGTCAAGTAGGCAGAGACAAGTCTAGAGTTCAAGAGGAGAGAAGGTGATAGATGGTATTCAAAGCCATGACACCAAATGTGATTGACACCAAGAAGAAGTCCAAAGACCAGACCCTGGGGAGCTCCAACTTTGAGAGACTAGAAATTAGGAGCAACAAGCCAAGGATGCTAAGAAAGAGCAGTCAGTTTAGAAGGAAAAAAATTTGGACAGTGGAGTATACTGGAGTGAAGGGAAGTCTCCAGATGAAGGGGATGATTAACTGGGTCAAGTTCCGCTGACAAGTCAAATAAATAAGGACTGAAAATGGATACTGGGTTTAGCAACTGTGCCAAGTCAGGTCAAGGAGGACTGAGTGCTGTTGTAATATGGCCACTAGCCTGAACAAAAGAAATCGATCAAGTTTTTGGCTAATTAATTAGACTTCAGGGAAAAAACCCTTATCATCTTCAGTGGCCCTTTTTTCATAAATATTACTTGAGAAGGAGAGCTTTATTCTCTCTACAGTGACAGTCAGACTTAATCATAGAACTGCTTAGCTCACAATGGATGGTTTCATTTCACGTGAAGTACAGATTTTTTTTGCCTCCTAGACTGGAAATCACAGATGGTTTTCTTCCTTAATTGAAATTTTTTCCAAATCATACCTGGAATGAAACAAAATGTATATTTCCTTTGACTGTTTTGATTTGAGGGATATTTTTTTTTCCATTTTTCTCTTCTTCCAGGCCATCCTGAAGGTTTTCTGAAGGTTTTGTGAGCATCTCAGATTTCTCCCCTTTCTCATCCCTTCCCAATCTCTGATTCCTCTGCACTATCAAAATCAATTTAATCTTGAGCATCATAAAATTCTGCATATTCTCAGAGCAGCAGATTGATGTCACTGACAGCATATGATAATTCAAAGAACAGGACAGCAAGAAGAAAGGCAGGTCAGGGGAAGACGAATAAGAGGAAAAGAGAGAAGAAACTGGAGGAGGTGGGCTTAACTGACCATGTGCTTTTATTATTTTCCACAAAAACTGGTTAAACCAGAAACTGCAAGATTTAGAAATTCCATGTTGATAAAGTCCAATCACACATACACAAGCTAAATAATTGCATACATTTAAAAACAAACACTATGGCAATATCTAGGGCTTCCCAGGTGGCACGAGTGGTAAAGAACCCATATGCCAATGCAGGAGACGTAAGAGACCTGGGTTCAATCGCTAGGTCAGGAAGATCAGCTGGGGAAGGGTATGGCAGTGCACTCCATTATTCTTGCCTGGAGAATCTCATGGACAGAGGAACGTAGCGGGCTCCAGTCCATAGGGTCACAGAGTCGGACATGACTAAAGCAATTTAAACATGCATGCATGCATGGCAATATTTATGCACCTCAAATAATGATATTGTTTGGCAACTAACATCAAAATTCACTAAAATAATCAATTTTGAAAAACACTTCTTATTTGCATAATTTTTTCAAACTGATTTGTGTAAAATTGCCTCGTTCTCGGGGGTTGGCAGTACAAACCAAAATAATAAGTCTGTAGGATCTTCTTGCCATGTTATTGCAATCCTAAATCTTTTTTTTTTTTTTTTGCAATCCTAAATCTTAAAGCACATCAGCAGTTGAAGATGTCAAGTAGTTAATGAGTATGTTACAAAGGTGCAATTTTAACATTCTCGTTTATTTAAATCTCATAGTATGAGCAGCAAATAAAAGTTACCATGCCCTACATTAGATTTGATTACTTTAGTGTTCTTGGCACTGTCAAAAGAATTAAGAAAATAAAGGAAAGGTACACCCTCTGGTTGCAATGAATTAATTACTTTATTAGTCCATTAGTCTTACTAGAACCTAGCAGTTCCAGAAAAATGCTGAACTCAACGGATGTTTTTTTCCCGTGATACCCTTTAAGAAAGAGACAGCAGTGAAGCACACAGAAGAAACATACGGTTAGAACTTGCAGAAATATTTTCTGAATGTAAACAAACATTTTCAGGGAAAAAGGAGGGGTATCAAATGTTCAAGGAAATAAATGCTGAAAACATTTTAAAGTACCATGTTTAAAATAGCATTTTAATAGTATATTGTAGTCTTTTCCACTGCAGTGAATTTGACACCTTGGAAAGAAATTGAACATTTTTTTTTCCCTGACTTTGCAATTTGAAACTGTTATTTTTATTATCCTGGCGACAATATTTTGGAAACATGCATGGGGGACCTGCAACAACATTATAAATTTCTAAGGAAACAACTGCAGTATTAATATGAAGAGGAAATTCAAAATTTGGAAGTAATCTTTAGGAAAACAATATTTTAAAGTAAAGCAGTTTGGAAAATATCATTATCTGTACATTTCCCTCTATATTCTAAATCAATAAAAACATTTTAGATTGCTTCCGTTTTGCCACTGCTGATTTTTCTTTATTCTCCCAGAGAGTAAGGCTTTTGTTATTAAAAAAAATAAAGCTATATTAAGATTCAGCCTCTAGAGAGGCTGAATTCCTAGTAACTGCAGGTGTATGGCACTTACTGCTAATTGGATGTGGCTGCTTTTAGCAAATCTGGTAGCTGCTAAAAGCTACTGTTGCCGTAGTGCTGCCTCATCAACACCATCCCTCTCTCCTCTGCCAACGCTGCATATCGGCAAAATCTGCCTACCGAAATGTCGAGCCAACTCCTTCGTTTGAATGCATAGAACAGAAATCATAAAGAGCCACCTACAAGAACATGTGAACCTCTTAATGCGCATTACATATTCCTATTAAAACAGGATTACAGTAAACTATCTCCTTGTTATCGTATGCTTTTTCAAGTCTCATGCCTTGTAGAGTAGGCTACAAAAGGAAACGCTATTAGCATTTTCTTAAGTATCTTCCCTCTAGTGTGCTGTACCAACTGGCTGGTAGACTTGAGTTCTGGAAAATATTGTGAAGTTATACCTGTGTCTCATATCATCATTTGTGTATATGTAGGATGCTTACTCTGAGAAGACTAAGATTACTTTGTTAAATATTGAACTGTGAGTTCAAGAGGGAGGGGATATATGTATCGGTTCAGTTCAGCCACTCAGTTGTGTCTGACTCTTTCAGTTCAGTTCAGGTCAGTCACTGAGTCGTGTCCGACTCTTTGCGACCCCATGAATCGCAGCACGCCAGGCCTCCCTGTCCATCACCAACTCCCGGAGTTCACTCAGACTCACGTCCATCGAGTCCGTGATGCCATCCAGCCATCTCATCCTCTGTCCTCCCCTTCTCCTCCTGCCCCCAATCCCTCCCAGCATCAGAGTCTTTTCCAATGAGTCAACTCTTCGCATGAGGTGGCCAAAGTACTGGAGTTTCAGCTTCAGCATCATTCCTTCCAAAGAACACCCAGGGCTGATCTTTGGAATGGACTGGTTGAATCTCCTTGCAGTCCAAGGGACTCTCAAGAGTCTTCTCCAACACCACAGTTCAAAAGCATCAATTCTTTGGCACTCAGCTTTCTTCACGATCCAACTCTCACATCCATACATGACCACTGGAAAAAACATAGCCTTGACTAGACAGACCTTTGTTGGCAAAGTAATGTCTCTGCTTTTCAATGTGCTATCTAGGTTGGTCATAACTTTTCTTCCAAGGAGTAAGCGTCTTTTAATTTCATGGCTGCAGTCACCATCTGCACTGATTTTGGAGCCCCCCAAAATTAAGTCTGACACTGTTTCCACTGTTTCCCCATCTATTTCCCATGAAGTGATGGGACCAGATGCCATGATCTTTGTTTTCTGAATGTTGAGCTTTAAGCCAACTTTTTCACTCTCCTCTTTCACTTTCATCAAGAGGCTTTTTAGTTCCTCTTCACTTTCTGCCATAAGGGTGGTGTCATCTGCATATCTGAGGTGATTGATATTTCTCCCAGCAGTCTTGATTCCAGCTTGTGCTTCTTCCAGCCCAGCATTTCTTGTGATGAACTCTGCATATAAGTTAAATAAGCAGGGTGACAATATACAGCCTTGACGTACTCCTTTTCCTATTTGGAACCAGTCTGTCTGTTCCATGTCCAGTTCTAACTGTTGCTTCCTGACCTGCATACAAGTTTCTCAGGAGAAAGGTCAGGTGGTCTGGTATTCCCATCTCTTTCAGAATTTTCCACAGTTTATTGTGATCCACCCAGTCAAAGGCTTTGACATAGTCAATGAAGCAGAAATAGATGTTTTTCTGGCACTCTCTTGCTTTTTTGATGATCCAGCGGATGTTGGCAATTTGATCTCTGGTTCCTCTGCCTTTTCTAAAACCAGCTTGAACATCTGGAAGTTCACGGTTCATGTATTGCTGAAGCCTGGCTTGGAGAATTTTGAGCATTACTTTACTAGCATTTGAGATGAGTGCAATTGTGTGGTAGTTTGAGCATTCTTTGGCATTGCCTTTCTTTGGGATTGGAATGAAAACTGACCTTTTCCAGTCCTGTGGCCACTGCTGACTTTTCCAAATTTGCTGGCATATTGAGTGCAGCACTTTCACAGCATCATCTTCCAGGATTTGAAACAGCTCAGCTGGAATGCCATCACCTCCACTAGCTTTGTTTGTAGTGATGCTTCCTAAGGCCCACTTGACTTCACATTCCAGGATGTCTGGCTCTAGGTGAGTGATCACACCATCGTGATTATCTTGGTCATGAAGATCTTTTTTGTACAGTTCTTCTGTATATTCTTGCCACCTCTTCTTAATAATATATGTATACTTACGGCTATTTCACATTGTGTGACAGAAACCAACACAACACTGTAAAGGAATTATCCACCAATTAAAAATAAATTTTGAAAATTGGGCCACATTTACCAGTACCACATAAATTTCCTGATTTAAATATTAGTGCTTTACATTTTTTTCCTAAATTTACACCTTCAGTACATTCTACCAGTTCTGCTATCCGAGAATAATCTCGTGAAACATCAAGGTCAGATAAAAATGCCCTATGTACCTCATCATTCTTTTATTCCAAGACTCTCTTTGTCTTATTGTCTACATTCAGTTCAGTTCAGTTCAGTTCAGTTCAGTCACTCAGTCGTGTTTGACTCTTTGTGATCCCATGAATCGCAGCATGCCAGGCCTCCCTGTCCATCACCAACTCCCGGAGTTCACTCAAACTCATGTCCATTGAGTCAGTGATGCCATCCAGCCATCTCATCCCCTGTTGTCCCCTTCTCCTCCTGCCCCTAGTCCCTCCCAGCATCAGAGTCTTTTCCAATGAGTCAACTCTTCACATGAGGTATTCAAAGTACTGGAGTTTCAGCTTTAGCATCAGTCTTTCCAAGAAATCCCAGGGCTGATCTCCTTCAGAATGCACTGGTTGGATCTCCTTGCAGTCGAAGGGACTCTCAAGAATCTTCTCCAACACCACAGTTCAAAAGCATCAATTCTTTGGCGCTCAGCCTTCTTCACAGTCCAACACTCACATCCATACATGACCACAGGAAAAACCATAGCCTTGCCTAGACGGACCTTAGTCGGCAAAGTAATGTCTCTGCTTTTGACTGTCTACATTAGACACAGTCTATAGGGATAAACTGAGTTATTGTAAATGAATAAGTGAAGAGAGAAAAATCCCGAAGTAGTGACTTTAAAATAATCAGACTTTTACTCTCAGATGGCCAGTATGATTTGGACCAAACACATACAAATATTACACAAATAAATATTATGCTTCTTCCTGCTTCATATCTGCGACCCCATAGATCATGTCTCACAAGAAATTCCAACCCTCTCCCTAAAGTAGTTAGTATCATCATTTCAAGCAAATTTTCCCAAGGTCATATGGTGAAGTCAGGGTTAGCCAAAAATTGAGCTCACTAATGTTGACTCCTTGGTGGCTCAGATGGTAAAGAATCTGCCCGCAGTGTGGGAGACACGGGCTCTATCCCTGGGTCAGAAAGATCCCCTGGAGAAGGAAATAGCAACCTATTCCAGTATTCTTACCTGGAGAATTCCAAGGACAGAGGAGCCTGGTGAGCTACAGTCCATGGGGTCACAAAGAGTCAGGTATGACGAATGACTAATACTTTCATTACTGACACCTAGCAGATTATCCTGCTTCCTTAAAAACTTAATTGCCTATTGGACCTTGTTTTAAGTGTCTGAAGGCTGGTATTGAGACCATTTATACTAATATATTGCAGTTCATCTAGATTGCCTGTTTCTACTGCATTTCATATAAAATTTTTTTTCTGCACTTGGGTTCATTTTCCAGATTTCTTCTCAAAACTTCTTGGGTTCCTGGAACACGTCTTGGTTCCATCCTGCCTAGAGGCAGGATGAACAGTTTGAACTCTAACTTTTGCTTTCCAACTGAGAGAATGTGATTTAAAAAAAGAAAGTGGTCCTAAAACTTAGCCCTGATTTCCAGACCAGAGCTGACCTGCTTCAGTGGCTTCTCAAATCCCATGTCTTCTAATCTGAAGCCAAAATAAAGCACCTGTCAGAGAGGTCTTGCTTTTAGGGTTAGAGTTCCAAAGGAAGGGCTCCTACTTCAAGAAGGTAAGGTGGTTGTCTCAACTCTGACGGAAAAGCCCTTTGAAAAGCTTGGTAAAATTGCAGCTGATCATGAAAAAAGTTTTCAGTGGTAACCCAGAAAAAGTTCTTCATCTGAGACATCTTTCTGCTGGTTCTAAAGGAAAATGACAAAATATCCTTTTAAAAATACCTAGAAGTAGAGCAAGTCCACCCATAAGACTGAAAGCTCTATGTTCATCAGTGTTATTAGGGAACATTGGCCCAAACCTGGGAAGGAGGTAAAGAGAAGAAACCCACAGCACCTTGCCCCCATCCCATCATTTTCTTCAATTAAAAAATATTTTCACCACTTCATATTAGTTGTGATGGCTAAAATGTAGAAGATAGACAATAACAAGTGTTGATCAGGATGTAGATAAGTTGGAATCGTCATACAGTAAGAATGTAAAATTCTGCAACCATCTGGCAGTTCCTCAAAATGCTAAGCATGTAGCTACCACATGACTCAGTGATTTCATTCTTAGGTACATACCCAAGAGAATCAAAAATATATATCCACACAAAAAGCTTGTATAAAAACATTCATAGTGGCATTATTTACAATAGCCAAAAAGTGGAAACCCAAACATCCATCAGCTGATGAGTAGAAAACCAAAATGTACTATATCCATACAATGGAATATTATTTGGCAATATAAATAATGAAGTACTGATACATGCTATACCATGAATGACCCTTGGAAACATTATGGTAGGTGAAATAAGATACAAAAGATCAGATATTATACTGTTTCATTTATATGAAATATCCAGAATAAAACTTCATAGAGAAATAAAGGTATTGAAAATGTGCTAAGATTAGATTGTGGATGTGCTAGGTGGTGGCATAAAACATGAATATACTAAAAACTCCTGAACTGTATGTACTTTAAATGGGTGAATTTTATACTATGTGAAATATAATAAAAATTATGTGAAATATATGTCCTCAGAAACAATGGCTGTAAAGACCAGATGAGACTGTATACAACAAAACACAGAAAAGAAAAACAGCAACTACTTTTAAAATGTAAAGTCTGTAGTCGTGAATAGTAGTCTGGGTATTTACCACTCAGAAATATTTCTGTAGTAAGAGAAAAAAGTTACTAGAGGTTTGCCTCCCACAGCCCATCTGCCTGTTCAATGATTCATTCATTAAAGACTCTTGCAGTCACCCAGAATATATCTGTGTTGTGCTTGCTGACTCTCCTAGCACATCCACCATCTAAGAGCTTTCAGGGAACAAAATGTTCCATCCATCACTCTTTCAATTTATGCACTACTAATTGACTAAAAGGAAAGAGGGTTTTAGACCTTTGGTTAGTCTACATTTTATAGCCATTCAGTACAGAGAAAAACTTTTTTTTTTTTTTTTTGCAGATGACAACATTGATGCCTGAGATATGAGCAATGTTGAACAACCTAAGAATTTGTGGCCAATACTAGAAAATCAATAGCAAAATCTGACGTAGCACTTTCTCCATAACGCATAGATCTAGCAAGTTGCATATATTAATTCCAATAAATGCCACAACCCATTATTAACTGTAGTTCACACACGAGAATGCAAGGCTCTGAGTAGCTTGCTCAGTGTCACACAGCTCACAAGTGGGGCAGAGACTGGATCAGCACCAAACACTCAGACTCCAGAAACTGTGTCCTTGACCTAGTCTACCCACTCCCCCCCTAAATACAAGTTTGATATAGAAAAGATCTGCCACATATTATGCTTTCTCTAATAATGTTTTTAGTCAAAATAAAACTGAAAATCAAATTCATAGAGTAACCCAAATTTGTACCTTTCATCACCTTGAGTCTTCCTCAACCAGATTCATTTACATCGCACATAGCACTTCAGTTGAGTTACCATATCAATTTAGTGTTTGTTATAAAACACAGCACTGTGGTGTTGGAGAAGACTCTTGAGAGTCCCTTGGTCTGCAAGAAGATCAAACTAGTCAGTCCTAGAGAAAATCAACCCTGGATATTCATCGGAAGGGGTGATACTGAAGCTGAAGCTCCAATACTTTGACCACCTGATGTGAAGAGCCAACTCATTGGAAAAGACTCTGATGCTGGGAAAGATTGAGAGCAGGAGAAGAAGGGGACAACAGAGGATGAGACGGTTGGATGGCATCACCGACCCAGTGGACAGAATTTGAGCAAACTCCAGAAGACAGTGAAGGGAGGGAAGTCTGGCATGTTGCAGTCCATGGGGTCGCAAAGACTCAGACATGACATAGTGACTGAACAACAACAGTAAAACACAAAACCATCACGAACCACTTAATAAATTTACTGGAACCCATATATGGATAGTTGTTATGGGACAATTTTGTTTAATTAAAAAAAATTTTTTTGTGGCCCCACAGCATAGCATGTGGAACATTAGTTCTCCTAGCGATGGAATCCTCACCCCTGCACTGGAAGTGTGGAGTCTTAGCCACTGGACCACCAGGGGAGTACAGTGACAATTTTAAATTATCATCCTCTTTGTGGACTATATCTCAGTTCAGTTCAGTTCAGTTCAGTCACTCAGTTGTGTCCAACTCTTTGCAACCTCATGAATCGCAGCACGCCAGGCCTCCCTGTCCATCACCAACTCCTGGAGTTCACTCAAACTCATGTCCATCAAGTCAGTGATGCCATCCAGCTGTCTCATCCTCTGTTGTCCCCTTCTCCTGCCCCCAATCCCTCCCAGCATCAGAGTCTTTTCCAATGAGTCAACTCTTCGCATGAGGTGGCCAAAGTACTGGAGTTTCAGCTTTAACATCAGTCCTTCCAAAGAACACCCAGGGCTGATCTCCTTCAGAATGGACCGGTTGGATCTCCTTGCAGTCCAAGGGACCCTCAGGAGTCTTCTCCAACACCACAGTTCAAAAGCATCAATTCTTCGGCACTCAGCTTTCTTCACAGTCCAACTCTCACATCCATACATGACCACTGGAAAAACCACAGCCTTGACTAGACAGACCTTTGTTGGCAAAGTAATGTCTCTGCTTTTCAATGTGCTATCTAGGTTGGTCATAACTTTTCTTCCAAGGAGTAAGTGTCTTTTAATTTCATGGCTGCAGTCACCATCTGCAGTGATTTTGGAGCCCCCCAAAATTAAGTCTGACACTGTTTCTGCTGTTTCCCCATCTATTTCCCATGAAGTGATGGAACCAGATGCCATGATCTTTGTTTTCTGAATGTTGAGCTTTAAGCCAACTTTTTCACTCTCCTCTTTCACTTTCATCAAGAGGCTTTTTAGTTCCTCTTCACTTTCTGCCATAAGGGTGGTGTCATCTGCATATCTGAGGTGATTGATATTTCCCCTGGCAATCTTGATTCCAGCTTGTGCTTCTTCCAGCCCAGCGATTCTCATGATGTACTCTACATAGAAGTTAAATAAGCAGGGTGACAGTATACAGCCTTGACATACCAGTTTGTTGTTCCATGTCCAGTTCTAACTGTTGCTTCCTGACATGGACTATGCCTAAAATAATGCAAATCACACAAAGTTTAAAAGGCAAAAAACAAATCAATCAAACATTGCATCTACGTACTTCTCAAGAGAAAAAAAAAGGAAGAGGGGATCATTGTTCCCTTTTCATTGAAATAATATATATTTTTTAACTGAATAATGTATTCCTGGAGTATTAAAGAATTAGCCAATAGCTGATCAACAAGAACAGCTATCGATCTACTTGTATTTGGAGGGCCACAAGTTTGATTAACTTCAGCACTTCCACTGTTTAAAAAAGAAAGTACAGGCAGGAATTCAAGTAGAATCAATAATTTGTTCATGATTATCCTAATGGAATATGTCTAAAAGGAAGCAAAATATATAGAATTAGTATATGATCCAGCAATCCCACTCTAGGTATGTATCCAAAAGAATTGAAAGCAGGGTCTCATAGAGATACTTGCAAACCCATGATCATACTTGCATTCCCCACAATAACCAAGAGATAGAGGCAACCCAAATGTCCATAGACAGATAAGTGGTGCATTCATGCAGCACTCAATTACTGTCTTATGTCCTTTCTGTATTCCCAGTCTGTGAGATCTGAAGGAAAGAAATAAGGACTTATATTTCTTTATGTCTATAACACCCAGCACATTCATGCATTTACACAACAATATTGATTGAATGCCTACATCCTTGGCCCTATTCTAGGTGTAATGATCACCAGCGTACAACAAAGTTACCGTCACTAAATACATGACTGGTGAACTTGATTATAATGATTCTATTAAACTGAATTGAACACCAGTCAGAGTCTTTTCAAGAGAGTCAGCCCTTCACATCAGGTGGCCAAAGTATTGGAGCTTCAGCTTCAGCATCAGTCCTTCCAATGAACACCCAGGACTGATCTTTAGGATGGACTGGTTGGATCTCCTTGCAGTCCAAGGGACTCGCAAGAGTCTTCTCCAACACCACAGTTCAAAAACATCAATTCTTTGGTGCTCAGCTTTTTTTATAGTCCACCTCTCACATCCACACATGACTACTGGAAAAACCATAGCCTTGACTCATTGGAAAAGACTCTGATGCTGGGAGGGATTGGGGGCAGGAGGAGAAGGGGACACCAGAGGATGAGATGGCTGGATGGCATCACTGACTCAATGGACATGAGTCTGAGTGAACTCCAGGAGTTGGTGATGGACAGGGAGGCCTGGCATGCTGCGATTCATGGGGTCGAAAAGAGTCAGACACGACTGAGCGATTGAACTGAACTGAACTGAACTGAACTGACTAGATGAACCTCTGTTGACAAAGTAATGTCTCTGCTTTTTAATATGCTATCTAGGTTGGTCATAACTTTCTTTCCAAGGAGTACACGTCTTTTAATTTAACGGCTGCAATCACCATCTGCAGTGATTTTGAGCCCCCCAAAACAAAGTCAGCCACTGTTTCCACTGTTTCCCCATCTATTTGCCATGAAGTTATGGGACTGAATGATATGATCTTCGTTTTCTGAATGTTGAGCTTTAAGCCAACTTTTTCACTCTCCTCTTTCACTTTCATCAAGAGGCTCTGTACAGCAGGAACTGTTCTAAGCATCACTATTATTATCTCCAGTTTGTAAGTCAAGAAACTGAGGCACAGAGAAGTTAAGCAATTTGCCCAAGATTACACAGTTAAGAACTGGCAGGGATAAGATGTCAATCTCCGCAGGCTTGTTCCAAAGTCGGTGCTCATAACTACTCTATCTGCTCAGCATGACTACTCAGCTAAGTTTAAGGGAAATGATATTAATAATACCCTGCATTTAGAGTGAATGAGCTCATGGGGGAGCAGGGTAGAGAGAGAGCTATAATATAAAATGATAAGTGCTATAACAGAGAGGTAAGTGTCGGAGCACAGAAGAGGATTCAATGAATTTTATTCTAAAAATGTGAAGGCTTTAGAGGGAGACACATTGAAGGTAAGCTTTGATAAAGGCCCCGGGAGGAAAAGGAGTAAGAAGAGAAAAAGGAAGAGAAAGGGATGAGGAGGAGGAAATGATTGTGATAATGGAAAGATTACCACCAGGGCACAGAGGAGAGAAAATTGACACTGCTGTGGATTGCTAGGGAACAGCAGTGAGCGACAGACCACCTCTCACACCCCTATCAGAAATGGAACACTTTTCTCCCAATAAAGAGACCCAGCTCGCCGGAGGCAAACACAGCCACAGCCAGGTAAATCCATAGCTGCAGCCCCACGTCTGCTGCCGACAGGTGGTCAAAGTGGATAGAGGAGAGGAAAGCCTTACCCGCTGCTGGACCTCAAGCCATATTCACCTGCCTGAGAGCAGAACACAGACCTTGACATTTTCAAAATAAAGCCTAGGCTTTCAGGAAAAGATGTAGAAATGCTAAGTAAATGACTGAAGAGAAATTTTCAGGGTGAACCAAATTCTGAGTGTTTGGGTGTCTAATTACAAAAGAACTGTTTACTTAGCCACAACCGTGCGCAGTCCAGAAACAAGTTCCAGTGACACTGCTTCATTTTAAAAATAGAAAATTATCAAAATTTACTCCTTTATAACTAAGGAGGCTGTATGAAATATGAAGAATGGCTGCTGGAGAATAAGAGGGAAGTTCAAGAGAGAGGTGAAGGCCAAGGTGAGAGTGTTTAGAGGCCAAGGTGAGAGTGTTTAGAGGCAGGGGACCATCTTATCAGCTCTGAGACAGTGCAGGGGATTAGGGACCTGGGGAGTGGCACGAATACACAGCCTGTCCATACGAGGCAGAAAATAGATCTATCTTCAGAGAATATTTGTTTTAACAAGTACAAGGTGACCTAGGGAGACGTGCATGCATGCTAAGTCAATTCAATCGTGTCCAACTCTTTGCAATGGTATGGGCTGTAGCCTGCCAGTTTATTCTGTCCATGGGATTTCCCAGGCAAGAATACTAGAGTGGGTTGCCATGCTCTTCTCCAGGGGATCTTCCCAATCCAGGGAAGGAACCTGCGTCTTCTGCATCTCTGGCATTACAAGCAGATTGTTTATTGCTGAGCTAGAGGGTAAGCCCCATCTAGTGATAATGCGGCCATAAATCTCAACTGACTTGTTAGATCTGCAGTGACAGAACCAGCAAAGACTGGACCCAGGTCCACATCTTAAGGAGCACAGTGCTTTTCACTCAGCAGCTTCTCAACAATAATGTGTGAATGGAGAATGGACAAAGGGGGGTAAAGAGAGGGATAAAGGGAAAGAAGGAGAAAGGGAGGGAAGAGACAGCTAATGAGGACCAGGTCATGGGGGACTGTGGTAGATTGCTAACAGATGAAATGAAAAGATAAGGAGGAAAGGATTTCTGCCACAAGAAATTGAACTATGGTGCCTATAAAGATAGACGTTCAAAAATCAAGTCAGTGCATGAACAGCAAGGTGAAATAAATAATTTACTTTAATCTATGGCATGGCCATATTTTGATCTCATGGCCAATGAGATCAAAGAGGTTTGGGATTATAGTCTATAAGGACATCTTGTCATTTGAGAATAAATGAAAGTGTCTCAGTGAAAAATCCTTGAGATATATCACATATGGCAACACTGAAGACTTTTATAATCCTGACTCTGCTGACGAAACAGCTGTTATTCCCTTTGTTTGACAATATGCAATATGAAGGGGATCCCTTCATGTTCATGAGAAGCAAGAAAGAAAAAGCTTCTACACAGAAGATAAATAGAAGATATCCTACCTAGCAAAATTACCCTAAAGAAAGAGCCACATCATGGTTGTAGACCTTTATCTTGAGAATAAAGGCTGACTGGCCTCAACAATAAGATTACAAGATACAACAAACATCAACAGTCATTCTGTTTATGTAAAACTTACATGCCAAGGACTTTGCTAAATGCTTTCCATGTTTTATCTTTCTGTGAAGACTCACTTTATCTCACAACAACTCTGTCAATAAGGTACAAGTATCTTTATCGTTATTTAAAAGGTTAAAAAAATTTAACAATTACCAAGATTGAGAAATCTGACTCCTAATCACCTAGTGCTCAGGCCAAGACAGTTAAGCCAGGACTCAGTGAAACCTCATCCTACAAATAAAATAAAACATGAAATACTAGAAGGGATTGAGGATAGAGAAATCTCTCCCAACAGTCTGTATTCCTTGATTTTGAAAATGGTGGGAAGTGTCCTGCTGCTCAAAGAGGCTAAGAAATACCTGCTGAGTGCTGAAACCAGTACTAATATTCCAACTTAACAGAGGTAGGAGGTAAATCAGGTTTCAACATTGCCCCAGGACCTTCTTCAGCCACCACCAACTCCCAAGTCAATATGAAGCTTATAAGTCATTTCATCTTAATCAACTCCAATTCAAATCAAGCTCACTTTGACCACAGACACTGAATTTTAGTTTCTGCACATATAAATTATTGTATAAGTGAAGCATATATAAAATAAAACTAACCCATAAAAGACAAAAGTCCTCCAACAATATGTGTTCATGGACCCATTCTAATTTATGATACTGTTTTTATGAAATACACAAAACTGGAGAACTGCTAGTTGCACACTATTAAAAAAAAACAGATTCTGATAGATGTGTTATGTTCAAAACAACTGCTTCTCACATCTGCTATGATGATTATTATCCAAAAAGCCAGAAAATATCAAGTATTGGTGAGATACTGGAACATTTAGTTACCATTGGTGGGATTGTAAAATGGTGTAACTTCTGTAGAAAACAGAATGGCAGTTGTTCAAAAAAGTTATAAATAGAATTACTATATGATCTAGAAATCCCGCTTCTGAGTACATATCCAAAATAATTGAAAGCAGGATCTCAAAGAGATATTTGCACACTAATGTTCATAGCAGAATTATTCACAATAGCCAAGAGGTAGAAGCAATCTGAGTATCCTTTCACATGCGATGGAATAAACAAAATGTAGTGTCGACAGACAATGACATATTATGTGACCTCAAAAAAGAAGGAAATTCTGTCACATGCTACAACACAGATGAACCTCAAAGGCATTATGCTAAGTGAAATAAACCAATCATAAAATTTGAAAACTGTATGAGTCTACTTACATTATGGGTCCAAAGGAGTCATATTCATAGAAACAGAAAGTAGAATGATAGTTGCCAAGGGCTGAGTGGAGGGGAGAAATGTAAGTTGTTTAATGTGCAGAGTTTCTGCTTTACAAGATGAGAAAGTTCTAGAGATCTGCTGCACAACAATGTGAATGCCCTTAAAACCAGCAAACTGAACACTTAAAAATCGTTAAGATGGTAAAAACTCACGTATACATTATCATAATGTAGTCCTTCCATACCATTTGGAGATTTTCTTCTGATAGCATTATCTTACAGATTTTAAACAATACATCTAAAATATGGATTCTTTAAAAATAATAAAAAGGAATAAATTATGAGAAAATGATAAAATGACTATATGTAGAAGAGAAAATAAATCTGTTTTGTGTTTCTTAAGACAAAATTAGACAGAAGATTCAAGGAGAGACCTTAAAACTTTATTCAAAAAAGAGTTTTATGAGATCTGGCCAATGGAATGTGTTTTCTTAGGTGGTAAGTTTTGGGTCACTGATTCATTCAAGCAAAGAAAGACTTGTATCTATGAGTATTGCTATGGGTCTTTTTGCACTGACTGGAAATTTTTCCTCCATCACCTCTAAGGTCCTTCTAGTGCAAATCCTATGATACTATGTCAAAAGAATTCAAGTAAACAAAGGGACGGTGGGAGGTTTTGATCATCCAGGAAATTATTCACAAACAAAACCGAAAAGATTGATAGATTTTATTATATAAAAATAATTCTTTCTATCCACACCAAAACAAAAAACAAAACAAACAATTAAAAAACCCATAATCATAAAATGAAGGTGAAAGGCCAACAATAAAATGTGAAATAAAATTTGCATCATTTGGTAAAAATGGACTGATAATCATATTACACATAGAAGTTTTACAAATCATTAGCAATAACCAAAATAATAAAACTACAATAACAAAAGGCTCCAAAAATATTGACAGGCAATTGCAAAAGAAGAAATGCCTATAGACAATTAAAAAAGATGTCAATATTTACAGCTCTTTCTTTATAATGCAATAGTGTATAGACATTAAAAGTAGTAAGGCAGTTCTTCACTTACTAACGTGGAAAAATCTCCAAGAAATTTTGCTAAGTGAAAAAAAAACAAGGAAAAAAACAATGCATAGGGTATGTGCTTCTGTTTGTGGAGGAAAACATAAGCGCCCATATATACATACACACGTGTTTGCTCTCATGTTCCTTTCCTGGTTGTTGTTGTTGTTTAGTCACTAAGTCATATCTGACTCTTTGCGATCCCGTGGACTGTAGCCCGCCAGGCTCCTCTGTCCATGGAATTTCTCAGGCAAGAATACTGGAGTGGATTGCCATTTCCTTCTCCAGGGCATCTTCCTGACCAGGGTTCAAACCTGTGTCTCCAGCTTGGCACGCAGATTCTATACTACTGAGCCACCTGAGAAGCCCCCTTTCCTTATATGTGCGTAATTATTTTGGGGAAGCCACTCAAGAAAATGCTAGAGTGGCTGCCCCTTGAGAGGGTTACTGATAGATGTCTGGGAAGCAGGTGTTGTAGGTGCACAACCTGCATAATAATCTTTGTTTCTTTAACACTTGAACCATGTATATTTGTTCAAGGGATAAAAAATTTTTGTTCATTTTTGTACTTCCTGCAAATCAAAAAAATACACACTGAAATGAGAAATCTTTTTCTTTTGTCTATTAAATAAGAAGAATAGGAAGAATAATAGCCTAGAAGTATCCAGTGTCCAGGCAAATACTCTCTCTTTTGGCTGCTAGGATTAATGTAATTTGAGACGATCTTTCTGGAGGATAATTGACAATACAAATCAAGAAACTTAAAATGCACCTATCCTGAGATTTGGCAAAGACAACAGAGTAGAAAGACCCTGAGCTTACTTCCTCTCACAGGTACATTAAAATTTAAAATACTTATAGAACAACTGCCTATGAGAATGACCTGAAGACTAGCAGAAAAGATTTTCTGCTACTAAAGATTTAAGAAGGATCCACAATGAAATAGGTAGGAGGGGTAGAGTTGCGGAATAATCAAGACCCACACCTCCAGCCATAAAAGGGGAGGATGATTACAATTGCAGAGGTTTGTCCCAAGAAGCAAGGGGTTAGAGCCAGACATTGGGCTCCCCAGCCCACAGGTCCACAGGTCCTGCACGGGGAAGACAAGCCCCTAAATGACTGGCTTTGAGGCCAGTGGGACTTGAATATGAGAGAGCCAAGGGACTGTAGGAAAGAGAGACTCCATTCTGTAAGGACACACAAAAAAACCTCACACACACACATTTTGTGTCCCAATGCAAGGGCTAATTTGAAAGAAATTTGAGTCAGACCTACCTGCTTATCTCAGAGAATATCCAGACAGTCAGGAGGTAACTAGGACTTCCCCTGGTGACACAGAAGCTGGAAGCAGCCATCTGGGGTGGGGGGGGTGCGCTCATTCTACCCCCACGACATTTATGCTAACAGCCGCCATATTGGAGTCTTCCCTCTAGCGTACTAGCACCGAGGGCTTGCCCCTCCTCCCACCAGCAGGCCAATACCAGTGTTGCCCACCCACCCAGTCATCCCTGGACTCAGTCTTGTCCACCACAAGGCCAGTAACAGTCCTAGGATTCCCCAAGCCATGCAAACAGTCATGCTGGGACTCAGCCTCACTTACCAGCAGTCCAGCAGTCACCACATGACGTAGGGCCTGACAGCCAATAAGTGCACCCACAGCCCAACCACAACAAAAGGACCCATGCAGCACACACAGGGACACCCCTAGAGCATAGAGCTCTGGTGACTAGAGGGATGTGTGCTGCTGAACCTGCCAGGACATCTCCCACGTAAGACCATTTCCACGGAATTGGGTATTGTAACTGACATACCTACTACATAGAAATAAACACGGAGAACTAATGTAAAGGAGGAGATAGGGAAATGTGTCCTAAACACAGGAACGAAACAAAAACTCAGGAGAAGAACTAAGTGGAGACAAGCAATCTACCCAATATGTAATACAAGGTACTAATAAAGATGCTCAGTAAACTTGGGAGAATGAATGAAAGCCATGAGAGGTTTAACCAAGAGTTAGAAAACACAGGGGGCTTCTCTTGGGGCTCAGTGATAAAAACTCCGCCTGCCAATGCAGGAGACTCAGGTTCAATCCCTGGGTCAGGAAGATCCCCAGGAGATGGAAATGGCAACCCTCTCCAATATTCTTGCCTGGGAAATCCCATGGACAATGGAGCCTGGCAGGCTACAGTCCATGGAGTCTCAAAAGAGTCAGACACGATTTGGTGACTAAACAACAACAACAAAGAAAATACAGAGAAGAACTGAACAGAGCTAAAAAAAGAAATACATTGACTGAAATAAAAAATGCACAAGAAGAAGTCAGTAGTAAATTAGATGATACAAAAGAACAGATTACCTAAAAAAAAAAAAAAAAGAAGAACAGATCAATGAACTGAAAGAGTAATGGAAATCAACCAAGCTTAAAAGCAAAAAGAATTTTTAAAAAATGAGGATAGCCTAAGCGACCTCTGGGACAACACCAAGCATACTAATATTCACATTTGTGTCCCAGAAGGAGAAGAGAGAAAGGGTCAAAGACCTTACTGAAAGAAATAATAGCTATAAACTTCACTAACCTGGGAAAAGAAACAGACTTCAAGTTCAGGAAGCACAAAGAGTCCCAAAAAAGATGAACCCAAAGAGGACCATACCAAGATACATTATAATTAAAATGGCAAAATTAAATATAAAGAATCTTAAAAGCAGCAAGGGAAAAGCAACCAATCATATGAAAAGGAACTCCCGTAAGACTATCAGCTGGCTTTTCAGCAAACATTGCAGGTCAGGGAGCAGTGGCACAATACATTCAAAGTGATAAAAGAAAAAATCTATTGCCAAGAATGCTCTGCCCAACAAAGCTATCACTCAGATATGAAAGAAGAATATAGAGTTTACAGACAAGCAAAAGCTAAAGCAGTTCAGTATGACTAAACTAGCTTTACAGGAAATTTACAATAGCTAGGACATGGAATTAACCTAGATGTCCATCAATAGATGAATGGATAAAGAAGTTGTGATACATATATACCCTGGAATATTATGGCAGAATGGGGTAGGAAGTGGGAGGGAAGTTTAAGAGAGAAGGGATATATGTATGCGTGTAACTGATTGATGTTGATATATGGCAGAAAGTGAAAGTGTTAGCTGCTCAGTCATGTTTGACTCTTTGCGACCCCATGACTGTAGCCCACCAGGCTCCTCTATCCATGGAATTCTCCTGGCAAAAATACTGGAGTGGGTTGCCATGCCCTTCTCCAGAGGATCTTCTTGACCCAGGGATCAAACCTGGGCCTCCCGCACTGCAGGCAGATTCATTACTGTCTGAGCCATCAAGGAAGCCAGGGCAGAAACCAACACAATATTGTAAAGCAATTATCTTCCAATTAAAAATAAACAGATTTTTTAAAAAAGAAAGTTAAAGGGATTTCTCTTAGAGGAAAAAGACCACAGGTAGAATTGGGAAAATTAAGAAAGGAAAATATTCATTGATCAAGGCAAGCATACAGTAAAAGTAATGGATTAACCCCTTATAAAGCTAGCAGGAAGGTTAAAAAGATAAAAATAGAGGGTTATCATTACCATCTTTCTAAATTCCATATATATGTGTTAGTATACTGTGTTGGTGTTTTTCTTTCTGGCTTACTTCACTCTGTATAATAGGCTCCAGTTTCATCCACCTCATTAGAACTGATTCAAATGTATTCTTTTTAAATGGCTGAGTAATACTCCATTGTGTATATGTACCACAGCTTTCTTATCCATTCATCTGCTGATGGACATCTAGGTTGTTTCCATGTTCTGGCTATTATAAACTGTGTTGCGATGAACATTGGGGTACACGTGTCTCTCAATTCTGGTTTCCTCGGTGTGTATGCCCAGCAGTGGGATTGCTGGGTCATAAGGCAGTTCTATTTGCAATTTTTAAAGGAATCTCCACACTGTTCTCCATAGTGGCTGTATTAGTTTGCATTCCCACCAACAGTTTAAGAGGGTTCCCTTTTCTCCACACCCTCTCCAGCATTTATTGCTAGACTCTGTGGGAGAGGGAGAGGGTGGGATGATTTGGGAAAATGGCATTGAAACATGTATACTATCAGGTAAGAAACGAATCGCCAGTCTATGTTCAATACAGGATACAGGATGCTTGGGGCTGATGCACGGGGATGATCCAGAGAGATGATATGGGGTGGCAGGTGGGATGGGGGGTTCAGGATTGGGAACTCATGTACACCCGTGGCTGATTCATATTAATGTATGGCAAAACCAACACAGTATTATAAAGCAAAATAAAGTAAAAATAAAAATTAAAAAAAAATTAAAATAGTAAAATCATCAATAAGTAGCTAAGGGAACACAAAACAAAAAGATGGAAGTATTATGGCAAAAACATTAAATCTGGGATAAGCAAAGGAGAAAAGCACAGTTGTTAGAATGTGTTCAAACTTGAGATCATCAATTAAAAAAAATTTATCTATATTTATAGGTGTTGTTTATATATGAACCTCATGGAAACCACAAACCTATAATAGATACACTCAAAAAAAAAAAAGAGAAAGGGTCACTGAAGAAATAGCATAAATGTTTTTAATAAAAAATTTAATTATGCAAATTATGTACTTACATAAAATGGAGCATTATGCAGCAAAATTTCATGGTCAAGAGGAATGACTTTTGACATGGAGAGGTATGGGTGAGGTACAAAACTGTATGTGCAAATAAACTTTTTTAAAGTTATATGCACGTGAAAATTCAGAAAGCAAATGTAGCTTAGTCTTTTACCAGCTTTACTGAGATATAATTGACATACCACACTGTGTAAGTTCACTGTATACAACATGATGGTTTCATACATGTATCTATAGCTAAGCTTTAATTGTTTCCATTCTCTGGTGGCTCAGATGGTAGAAAATCCTCCTGCCATGCCTGAGACCTGTGTTCAATCCCTAGGTCGGGAAGATCCCCTGGAGAAGGGAATGGCAACCCACTCCAGTATTCTTGCCTGGAGAATCCCATGGACAGAGGAGCCTGGCAGGCTACAGTCCATGGGGTTACGGAGTCAGACTCGACTGAGCGACTTTCACTCTCACCAGATCTATAAATGGTGGTGAAATGGGCAGTTTTTTCAAGCTTTCGAAGTTCTCTTCATTAAACACAGATCAATTATTAGCAACGTGAGCTAATAATTAGCTGCCCAGGATGCAGATGCATACAGTGTTACTTGTGTTGAGATTTTGAGCCTAACCTCTCTGTGCTTCAGTGTGCTTCACTTTTCTGTCTATAAAATAGGGATAATAATAGTTACCACAGCAAAACATTACTGGGAGTTCAGTGAGCTAATAGAAGTCAACTGCCTTCTAAGCTTTTAATACTGTTGTTTCTACTGGAAAGTGGAACATAATTTTAATATTGTTTCTACTTTTAGAATTAGGGGGAATCTTTCAAAAATTCATTCTGTGTGATTTAGTATACATTTCAACTTTCACTTGAATACAAGTTGCTGAGAAATTTATATATATATACATATATAAATTTGAGGGACAATGAATAAAAATAATCAGAAAATTCTTGGAATGGAACAGACTACTATTAATTTGGCCTCCTCAATTTTAAAATGTTAAAAGCTTTTCTATTATTCATATCCTTATGCAAAATCAACTCCCAAACAAATGAACCAGCAAAAACCAGCTCCCCACTAAGGCAGTGTTGTCGCTGAGAAGGCCATCTTGTTTTGACACATGATTGTAGATTCACAAGCAAGTTATATTTTTCTGCTAAATTGATGGGAGAGCAGGCTCCACAAAATATGCTCTAGGGATGCTCTGTGAGTGCTAGGAAGCGGCACAAAACTTTTACGAACCTGTGGGAGGCTGGTGATCAAGATGATCCTACTTAAATGAAAAATCTGTTGCTAGGATTCCAATGCCTCAGAAATCTGTGGGATACCAGGGGACTGATAAAATAGACCTGGCAAAAAGGAATTAGAGACCACGAGCATCACAACACATTACGCTAAGAAATATAGTCCAGAACTCTTAAAAAAAACAGACAAAAAACCCTGTAGATGTTACATTGGTTCTATTAGCTATCAGTAATCCCCAAAATAACACAATCATGGAAACTAGGATTCTCCTCTAAAGAAATAATGGCCAAAGGCGATAATGTGTCTGTTCACAGTCTGCTTTATACATTTTTATTTTAGGCAATTTTTGTTATATCCTCCCAAGGCCTATTAGGACTAGACTTCATTTCAGTTTACTTTTTTTTTTTTTCATTTTTTTTTTTTTTTTTAGAACTTGGCTTTGTCCCTAAATACAGAGCAGCAAGCTGCCAAAAGTGCAGCAAAAAGCCCCAGTCCTTCTCATCCAGGTTGAGATCCTCCCCTGGCAGGGCAGGAGTGATGGACTGCTTCAGACACCAGGAGAGCATCAAGCTGCAGGTGGGACTTGGTGAACTAGAGGCAAGGCAATTCCTTTTCCGCTCTCATAGGTTAACCTTGTTATAGCAGCTGAGGTGGTCACAACTTGGCATCTGAAGTCATTGGCATCTTGGAGTCATAGCTGCCACTCTGGACCACAAAGAAGATGGCACTTGACTTTGGATTGTGCCTGCTTCTTTTTCTGCATCTCTCTTGTACATGATCACCCCTCTCATAAGCAGTCAGGTTTCTTACATGGCAACTGGCTGTCCAAGGAAGCCCAAGGAAATGCTTCATTATTTAAATACCAGTTTGTCTTTCTTAAAGTACACCCACGCTCCTAAATAACTTCTTAATCCTACAACCAATGAAAATTTGCATTTGTGCACTGGTTTAAGCTAGGGTGTTACAAGCAAAACAGTCTAACTGAAAAGTTCCATACTAAGTAGGAAACTAAACTGCCTAACAGTTTCAAAATAGAAGGGATAAACCAGCTATCTCAAGTGAATATGTAGTCAACAGAATGTGTGGAAGAACATAATTGTGTAAGGTGGAAGAATCCAGTGGGGACAGAAGGATCATGAGTCCAAGAAAGCCAGGGTGAACACCCTCGCCCATACTTTGAGGGACCCAGCTACACATGATCTGAGTGCTCCAGAATCTAACACAATTAAGGAAGAAATCCTAAAACCTGGGGAGGCGAAATTGTCACATCGTTGGCCATGTAAGACGGCAGCCCACCAGGCTCCCCTGTCCCTGGGATTCTCCAGGCAAGAACAGTGGAGTGGGTTGCCATTTCCTTCTCCTTTTTCTTACCTACTCAGTTCCTTTTTAATTTTTTTTAAATTTATTGAGTATATAATGTACAATGGTTAAGGGAAAGAATTCTGGAACTCACCAGAGGGGTCTTAAACTCCTATTTCTGCCGCTTCCTAAAGGCAAAGTCTTTTCAACGATAAAATAGGGATAAGATGAACCTCATTATGATCACTGTGAAAGTTCAATCTAATTTATGTGAAGTATGCCTGACACATAAATGTGCCTAATAAGTGGTAGATGAAGAGGAGGAGGATGACGAGAACGACAATAATTAAGGTTATAGGGCAGCTACTATGCGTGTGACTCCAGGTACTGGAAACGGTGCCTATTCTTCATCATAAGTGAAGTGAGTGAAGTCGCTCAGTCGTGTCTGACTCTTTGTGACCCCATGGACTGTAGCCTATCAGGTTCCTCCATCCATGGGATTTTCCAGGCAAGAATACTGGAGCGGATTGCCATTTCCTTCTCCAATAAATAGGAACAATTAAGCAGAAGAGATCAACATGCTGCTGGCTAGTTATGCCATGATGGTGCTGTCTATTTGCTGTGAGTTCAAGGTGCACGATAGTGTGGTGACCAATAACATGGGTTCTTTCGTTAGACTCCTGGGTCCAAGCCCTGGCTCCACTACTTGCTAACCATGTGATCATGGAGAAATTGTTTAGTCCCTTAAGGCCCCAACTCCCTCAACTGTAAAATGGGAGCGTGACTAGAATCTCTATCACTGAGTTACTGTGAAGATTACAAGAATTGGTGTGTGTCAAGGACCTGGAACATCTCACAATATACAGTGTGCTTCAGAAGTGAATGTCGTCTGCTCTTTTTTTTTTTTTTTTCATACAAAAGATTTTAATATAGCCTATATTCTCACAACATAATTTTTAAAATGTTCAAGATGCAATCTAAAATTATTCAATATACAAAGAACCAGGAAAATGTAACCAATTCTCAAGGTAAAATATGGATGCCAATCCCAAGATAACTAAGATATTGGAATTACCAAAGACTTTATTTAATTTTTGGCTGTGCCATGCAGCTTGAAAGATCTTAGTTTCCCTTAGTTTCCCAACCAGGGATCGAACTTGGACCCCAGCAGTCAAAGCTCTGAAAGGTTGTTGTTGAATCACGACGCTGGGATTCTTGGCCCCCGGAGGAGAAGAATTCAATCCAGGGCCAGAGACGAGGCTTGATTGCTCAGAGCTTTTGTGTAATAAAGTTTTATTAAAGTATAAAGGAGATAGAGAAAGCTTCTGACATAGGCATCAGAAGGGGGTAGAAAGAGTACCCGCTTGTTAGTGTTAGCAATGGAGTTATATACTCTCCAGTGAATCCAAAGAATGTCTGGAGGTTGTAAAGACCTCACCAGACCTACTCCCATAATTTACATTTTAAGATAACAGAATTAGCCAGAAGGTTTAATCCAGAGACTGTCCTCAGGCATAATACATAATACATTGTTGTTAAATAATCCTAAGGACTGTAGAGAAGGAAAAAAGTTTGTCCTTTCTTCCTCCTTGAGAATTCCAGACCCCTCTCTCCTTGGGGACCCCTAGACTTCTTATCAACCTGCCTATGAAATGACTCATTCCCCCTTTTTCTTTTAGGAGAATTATGTTGCCTAGGGAAAAGGGGCATCGTTCTCGTTCCATAACTGCTTCCGAGCTGAGGAGGGGCATTGTCCCTAAATTGGCGAGGCAACATATTCTCCTAATCCTCATATTGAGGATATCTGATCCAGGGGCCCCAAATAGTAGTTGGAGAAAGTTGCAGCAGTAGCAGGAGTTTGAGCAACCATTTGTAACTTAAAAGCTTTCATGTGGCTAGAAAAAAATCTAGTTATACAATTACAGATGTAAGGCAACAAACATAGTCATTAAAACAAGTTAAAATCAAAATTAAAAGTCACATTATGTCCGTAGTTAAAGTGCAACATGTTGCACCAGTCCATTTTAGAGTTAGTAGATGTCATCAGATGAAGAAGAGGCATCGCATGTGATTGTTGTCGAAGGTATTCACAGATTTGGAGAAAGTCCTTTCCTTGAAGTGGAGATGTCTACCACGGGAAGTCTTCCACTGATGAAGAGAATCTTTATAACCTCCTTAAAGCCTCAATTCATCCAGTAAAAGTTATCTACCCAAACTTGTAAGCAAGAATATCCATTAGCTTTTGGCATATGAGTAAAATCAATTTCCCAGTCCTCTCCAGGATACTTCTCCCTTCTTTGTAATCCAGATTTTGCTTCCAAATCCTGTTCAGCAGTCACCACGGCATAACCTGCTTTATGCTTTCCATCCTGAACAAAAGAACTGCCATCTGTAAATATTTCCAGGTCAGGATTGTCTAATGGGGTATCCATTAGATCTTCCAGAGCGTGGCCATGCAGTATTGCATAGGAAGACCAGGTGTGTCTTCTTTAAGCCCTTGGGATCAAATCTATCCCAGCTTTTCAAGATACAGTTCAAAGGAGTGAGGCTGGAATTGTTAGCTCCCATCTTGTCCTGAAGTATCCCAGACGAGCCCCCAAGATGAAAGGTTGTTATTGAATTATGACGCCGGGATTCTTGGCCCCCGGAGGAGAAGAATTCAATCCAGGGCCAGAGACAAGGCTTGATTGCTCAGAGCTTTTGTGTAATAAAGTTTTATTAAAGTATAAAGGAGATAGAGAAAGCTTCTGACATAGGCATCAGAAGGGGGTAGAAAGAGTACCCCTCGTCTGCTCTTTTTATCTAGGCTTTTCACAGGTCCAGAGGAGATGAGACTGCCAAGATGAAGGAGCGAGAGAAACAAAGGGTGTCGTTCACAGGAGGAGGGAGGTGGACTGGAGACAGGGCCCGTGGGCGGGCAGCCCTGGGAGACGGGGCTGGAACGTCAGACTCACAAGGTCAAAAACTTGTAGCTCTTCTCTTACCCAAAGACAGTCATTCCTTTCAAACTCAGTATCATGTTTAATACTGTCCATCACAGGCCATGCTTAGAGTAGCCACAGTCTGCAAAATTGGATCTGATGCCTTTAAAAAAAAAAATCCTTTTCCCAAAATATGCCCCCTGCTAACCTCCATGAAAACCCAAGTCTTTTTTTTATCATTGGAGTTAATTTTCTGGGTTAAGGCACTACGAAAAAATTCTCTTTAAATGCAAGAAGCAGACCGAAAAGATAACCAAATTGAATTAATAGTCACTAGCGACTTCACTTTTCACTTTCATGCACTGGAGAAGGAAATGGCAACCCACTCTAGTATTCTTGCCTGGAGAATCCCAGGGTCGGAGGATCCTGGTGGGCTGCCATCTATGGCGTCGCACAGAGTCAGACACGACTGAAGCGACTTAGCAGCAGCAGCAGCAGCAGCATAAAAGCACGAGTTGTATATATTCTGTAGAATTATCTACACACCAGAAAAATCAAGGGAGCCCTATTTACCCTTAAGAAAATCCTGAAAGTGAAAAATCCTTTTATTTTCATCAGAGACACAGCCAGGGTTTCTTGTTCATAACCAGAATAACTTCAATTAGCAAATATAAGTAAGTTCTTACTTTGGAATTTTATTGGCAAGGCTGTGAAACCACTTTTCATCTCTCTGACAAAAGGTATCACATACAATATGTGACAAGAAGATATCAGTTACTTTTTAAATTTAGGTTAATGATTCATATATTTTTACAACGTAAATTAACTGCCTGATGAGACTGATTACCTATGAACTTGACTGGCTGTTTAAAGTGACAATTTTATAATTGAAATAAAAATGTTATCTTAGAAAAGAAGCATAGTTTTCTAATACTCTGCTCTAAAATGTTACCATAAACATTTTCAGATTTTATCTTTCTAAAAAGAAATTATGAAAAAGCTCAAAGTAAACAACCTGCAATGCGAGAGACCCAGGCCCAATTCCCCTGAAGAAGGGAATGGCTATCCACTCCAGTGTTCTTGCCTGGAGAATCCCACGGACAGAGGAACCTGGGGGACTATAGTTCATGAGGTTGCAAAGAGTCGGACACAGCTGAGTGACTAACATTTTCACTTTCAAAGTAAACAGCAGCCCAGTTGATAACTCTGATCTAATGATTGGATGAATGGGGTGGTTGTCTCTCATTGCTCAAAATGCCATATAACCAGCCTGTTTCCTGTCTTCTAGTTCATCGAGGGCCCATTTCACTAGGACTGGCGATTTCTTTTTCTGATGAGTGGGAAAACAGCATCTTCCACAGATACCCACTATAGCCTATCAAAGCACAACTGTAGATTTAACTTTTATCCCATCCTTAAAGTTGCATGATGGCAGTGGTAATATAGACACCTTATGTTATCTCCCTGATAAAGGAAGAAGGCAGATGATAAAGATTATTAAAAACCAAAGCCCCTGCGAGTCGCTCTCACAGTGATTACTGGCTAGTATCCCACATGTGCATGTGTGCCTATATTCAGTGTCCAACTGTGTGTGACCGCATGGACTGTGGCCCACCAGGCTCCTCTGTCCATGGGATTCTCCAGGCAAGCATACTGAGTGGGGTGCCCCTTCTGCAGGGGATCCTCCCAACCCAGGAGTCGAACCTGTGTCTTCTGCATTGGCAGGCAGATTCTTTACCTCTGTGCCACCTGGGAAGCCCAGCATCCCATGAAGTCTGGCTAAAATATAGTTAGTATTCCATCATGGGTAAGTCCTAACTGAGGCACTGATTCTGAGTAAACTCCCAGAAAGTTTATACAAAGATTGTGATGGTGGAGGCAGGTGGGGTGGGGAAAGAGGGTATTGCAGTGGACAGGGGGCAGGAATCACTGCCTCCAAGATGCAGAGACCTGAAGACATCTCAAACCACCTCTGGTGTGACTGTGCTAGGCTGCCATGTGCATGCCGCCAGGAGCTGTTCCATTTCCACGTGTTTCCAGGTGCCAGCCAAGCTCAATTCTTTCTTTAAAAAAAAAAAAAATTAAAAACCACATCTGCATCCACAGTTGTGTCTGCTAATCAATTTCCCTGGAACAGAGAAAGAAGATACAAAGAAAAAATGTGTCCCTCACTAATGGGTGACATGCAGGCACCCTTCTAGAGAAAAGAGGCAAGCAAAATGTCTTTCATTATTAGTTTTATACAGAGATTCTTCTATTTGCAGTTTGGCTAGACAGAGAAAATTGAATCTATTTAATTTAATGACCTATTAAAATTGTGTAAAAGTGGTCTCAGAGATAAAAGAAAAGATTAGGATGAACATTTCACCAGGGAAGACAAGTAGGAATGTTTTAAGTGCCACACTTTATTCTAATAAACATCATATTATCACATGTCCATGAAACACAGGGATCCTGGTTCCTTTGGTGAGGTCAAGTCATTCAATATGAGCTATTATTTCCTTGTAATCCACTAGACTGAATTCCAAATAAGAAGTGATTCATTGTGAAGACACATATTTATTTGTTAATGATCCATGCAGTAAGTCCAAATCTAGATCAAGAAAGGAGAGAAATACCAAAAAAGAAGTAGTGATGAATTCAGATGATATACATGAGACAGGCGCCAGCTACAGGACTTGAAGAAGCCGGAACTTGAGTCCCTCTGAGGAGGTAGACCTTGAGGACAGATCAGCTGTGGATAATTAAAGGCTGGACCAGAATAAAAGAAGATGGTCAGAGAGAGCAGGACCTGGGAACAGGCCAGAATAGGCCAATAAGACAAGGAAGGGAGTTCCTGTCAAGAGTGATGGGCAGGCAGAATCTGAGATGTGGAACAAGGAAAGAGGCAGGAGGCAGGGCAGAACCGGCAGATGGTTAGCATCAAGGCTCCAAGGGAGCGGGAAGAGAAGCTTCAGTGACAGAGTTGGGGACCAGGATGCCTGGCCCTGGCTCTAGGAAAAAGAACAGGGAGAAGGCAGGAGCCCAATGTCTGGGTCCTCAAAAATTCAGGACGTAAAAACTAGACTAGCAGGAAAGCAGAGGATCAAGAAGGAATTCATTACAAAGACACGGAAATAACCTAAATGTCTACTAACAGATAAGTGGATAAAGAAGTATAAATGGTGTATACATATATACACACAATGGAATATTAGTCATTAAAAAAGAATGAAACAGCGCCATTTTCAGCAACATGTATGCATCTAGAGATTATTATACTAAATGAAGTAGCTCAGAAAGGCAAAGACCACTGCCATATGACATCATTTATAAGTGGAATCTAAAATATAACACAAATGAACCCATCTGTGAACAGAAACAAAAGCAGGGACACAGAGAATAGACTGACGTTTACCCAGCGGGTGTGGGGTGGGAGAGGACAGAAGTCAGAGATTAGCAGATGCAAACTGACACATCTAGAACGAATAAACAACAAGGTTCTACTGTATAACACAGGGAACTATATTCAATGTCTTTTATTTAATATGATAAACCATAAGTGAAAAGAATATGAAAAATGTATATATATATATATACACGTAGAACTGTTACTTTGCTGTATAGCAGTATTAACACAGCATTGTAATTCAACTATACCTCAATAAAAATAAATTTTAAAAGATTTTAAATCTTCTAGTTTATAGAAAACTATTCAAACTGTAAATATTAAAGAGAGATTAAGTGAGACCTGTTAAGTGAGATTAAGTGAGATTTTTCACTGTTCAGTCACTGAGTAGTGAGTGTCCACCTCTTTGCAGCCCTATGGACTGCAGCACACCAGGCTTCCCTGTTCTTCATTATCTCCCAAAGTTTGCTCAAACTCATGTCCATCGAATCAATGATGCCATCCAAACATCTTCTCTTCTCTCGCTCCCTTCTCCTCTTGCCCTCAATCTTTCCCAGCATCAAAGTCTTTTCCAATGAATCAGCTCTTCCAGGTGGCCAAAGTATTGAAGCTTCAGCTTCAGCATCAGTCCTTCCAGTGAATATTCAGGGTTGATTTCCTTAAGTATTGATTGGTTTGATCTCCGTGCTGTCCAAGGGACTCTCAAGAGTCTTCTCCAACACCACAGTTTGAAAGCATCGATTTTTCGGCGCTCAGCATTCTTTATATATATCATTTTCATGAGTTGGAAGGTCCAATACTGTAAATTACTTTTCTGCCCACGTGAGTCAGATTTGGTTTCAGCTTCTTAAGACACAAGCACCCTGAAGGGTCCAGAAGGTTGGGATTGAGGGTGCCCCTCCTGCATATACCTGACTTCCTTGCCCTCTGTTCATCAAATACACTGCAAGATTTTCCACCTCTTTATTTTTACTCCACCCCTCCTTCTCCTGCTACCCAAATCCACTCCTCCAACACAGTTACACACTTTCATAAGTTTCTGTTTATGCAACTCAATTTAAGTTCATTTCTCTTGCCTTGAATTCCATAATATTTTTTGACATATAATTAGTCTTAATAATGCTTGCCAATTGTGTGTATTATGTAAACATGTGTTATTTTACTTTTCACAACTCATCTCCCCAACTAGAACACTCACTCTAAGACAACAAATACGCATAATGTGTATTTCTTTGCTTTTCTCTTGATAATGCCCTCCACATAGGAAATGCTTGATGCACATGTAAAAACGTGATTTGTTTTATACACAATATGTTGCCACAATTAGTGGATAAGAAATAGACAAGTAGAGGCAATAACCCAAGGTCTTAGGAATCTAAGATTTATATAACTTTTCCCCTATTAATTGGAAAAGTATGATAAAGAGTAGTCTTGGGAGTCTTACCAACTCCCTAGAATTTACCCAGAAAACTAAGAACTAGAGACTTTACCCAGAAATTCTATAGTCCCAAATCAAAGGATAACTATAAGGTTTCCTGGGAAAGCAAACAAAAAGACTCAAGACTTTTGAATAAATTCTGTGTTCTTGGAGCTTTATAATACTAGAGGGATCCAATTAAGCATACCACCTCCACATGACCTCAAAACACATGAATGGTGGTATAGCAATATTGTTCAGCAAAGAATTGTCATAGAGAAGAGCCTACATTTCCTTAATCAGGGGCCAGAAGTTGGAAATTGTAATAAATTTATGACAGAAAGCCTTCCATGGGATCACACATACAAAATGAAAGCTCATCCTTCTAAATCCTTCATTCTGAATATGACCCATTACACAAATGCTCAGAATAACAATGATAAAGTACGAGGCAAGATGCGTAGGATGACAGTCAACGTGTTCTCTCATTTCATTTGTTGACAACACAGAATAAAATACATAAAATCAGAACATTTCGTTTTTAGCATAACAAAATAAATGCCTTCTCCTAGGTTTTCTGGGATTCCTAGAAAATGGATTACAAAAACATCCATAGATTTGTTCCAGGTGTTACCACCCATAATAACTCTGGATTTAAATCTAAAGATGAGAAGGAGCCAGGTACCGAGACCAGGAGGAAACCAGTCCAAGCAGTGATGCTGCTCAAACCAACCAGATTTTCTCTGCCTCACAAAGCTCTGTCTTACAGTTAGCTTGGCCACAAACATGCAACCATTCCTCTGGGCAGAGAGTAGCTCAAGAAAGATACAAGACTTTATTCGTCCTACATAGTTCCTTCAACAGAACTGGAGTATGTGTGTGCCTGTGTGTATATGTACTTATGTGTATTTAAGTGTCTGTCTCTCATGTTACCAGCGTTGTCTGGTGTTCCTTGATTATCCAAGTCATATTTCTACATGTCCATCTCTAATCTGATGGGACCTCACCATTTTGTAGAAACTCAATGTCAGTTTCTGAGGGTCCTTTCTCTTGATGTCAGTTTCTGAGGGTCCTTTCTCTTGGACTGTTTCCTCAGAGACAGGTCCTACAAACTGTTGCCTGGATGGTACAAGCCTTGCTGTCAGTATTGAGATGCAAGGGGTAAAGGGTCTCGCATTCAATGTGACAGCCTTCACTCTATTTTCAAGAAGACCTTTACCCTTCTCCACTAAACTGTAAATGATTCAGAAATTGGAAGGGCATCTGTGGCTCTCATTTCTCCTTTTGAAGACTTTCAATCAGTTCTATTTTCAGCCCCATCCCAACCCTCATCTTCAAGGAGAATGGCTGCTGCCAAATCCCATCCCTTTCTGGGATTTCATGATTTGATGGACTTGCTTTTCAGCGGCTGCCCCTGGACAGGCTTGGTTGGTTACCAATCATCTACCAGCTTTCACATCCTAGAATTTCATGTATCACTCCAGCTTGCTGTTATCTCCTCTCTCGTAATCTTTGTTCTTAGGGATTTGTGCCTTTTTCTCAATCCTCTGTTGTCATTTTAGCAGTTTCTCAAGAAATGGATTTTCTCAATTGAGCCAAAAACTCCTAGTTACATTTTATGTAATCTAAAGGGCTTCTCTCTGTCTAAACAACTCCATATGCCCGACACCCTTCCTTCATCACTTTCCTAATCCATAGATCAAAAATGTATGACATTGGCAAGATGCAAAAAGCACTTTTCAAAGAACTACATAGTTCTTTGTTTCCCAGGTAACTCAGTGGTAAAGAATCCGTCTACCAGTGCATGAGACGCAGGAAATGTGGATTCGATCCCTGTGTTGGGAAGATCCCCTGGAGGAGGGAATGGCTACCCACTCCAGTATTCTTGCCTGGAGAATCCCATGGACAGAGGAGACTGGCAGGCTACAGTCCATGGGGTTGCAAAGAGTCAGACACGACTGAGTGATTGAGTGTGCACACACGCATAGTTCTTTACCACCGAGAGCCTGGAACTATCTAACCTTTAACACTTTGCAGCTGTTGTTTCTACATTAGTGTGATGTGTAGCTTATATTACTGCCACATTTCTATGAGCTTTCCAGGGTAGAGAATGGCCTATAATAAATGTCATGCAACATGCATTGCTAAAAGTCCTAACACTCTGCCTCCTAAGCTTCCTTTACATCAACTGAAAAGTGACATGTCACTCAGATAACAAATTCATTTTCAACAGGATTTTGCTTCAGTGGTTTCATGCGAAGATACACAATACCTATAAAAGATATTACTGCTTTATGGAAAGACGATGGGTTTAGAGAATTCTAGGTTTGCATTTCAATATAGCAAGACTCTACTCTGAAGTTGCTCAAGCCCAGAAATATACTGGGATTTACAGACACTTGGGCATGTTAGTGCCAGAGCTGCTACTGGAGGAGGGTCTACGGTGCTTCATCCGAATGCACTTCCCTCTCAGCCATGCTCGTTCAAATGTCCTCACTCTCTTTTCTACCAAAGGCTTTCCCAACTCACAGAGCTTTGCTCTTTCTTCTGTCTTATCCACATCTGTCTTTTTCTCCGCATTGTCCCTGCCTTCTCCTGAGGCCCGGCTCCTTCTAAGCTAATCCTCCCTATATCTGGGGACTACTCAGTGGAAATGCTGGCTCTTCGGTGTGTCACTTTCTTGTTTGAGGAGCCCTAATGACTGTCTGTCACCTACAGAGGAAGTCAACACGTCTTAGCAGGCAGGTCTGTCAAAGTTTCCACAGTCAGAGCCCATGTACTTGCTCCAGAACAAGCCCTCACTCCTCGCGGCCCTCCTAGCACCCTACACCCTCTGTGCTCACCCCAAAGCTACTGATCTCTTGTTCAAGAGCTGTCACCATCCTCTCAAATATACCCCTCTTCTGCCTCAGTTATTCCCAATTATTTCCCAAGGTCCTCACTACAATCAATCTCCCAAACAAGACTCTCCCAATGCCACCAGGGCAGGTCAATCTCCTAGGAAACTAATGTGTCACTGTCTTTTGGAAAGCAAATCAGACCTTGCCTGGAATTATACTTGACTAGTTTACGTCTGTGACTCACTTCAAATAAAGTGAAACATCCCTGGCAGATGCAGCTAGCTCCCTGAAAACCTACCGCAGGGCCATGCACATTTATCTAACAAACACTCATTGGATGAATGAATCGCTTTTGAACAAGAGTGCATTCCTGTTATCATGGATACACCGAAAGCCCATATTTGCAACTCTAAACCACTGAGTCTGCTGAACTGGGGTTCTATGAAGGAGGAGTCAGAATCCAGCATCTTCCACCCTGACTTGTACTCGGAGCACTGGGCAGCCACCTGGGTCTGAGCAGAGACACTCAATGCATAGACGATAAACAAGTGAATGCTCTGACTTCTTTTCCATACATTCTAGCTTCATCATTTCCAAAGGGTTGGTGTGTCTGTCCCAGTTTTGCTGCCGAAAATTTCTGTTTTAAAATATCCACAGAACTTAAATGGTCCAATCTCCTCCTGTCTCCTCAAGAATCTCACTCCATCAATTATCCACTCCCTCACGCTCATACTCCAGGTGGAGTGCTCTTTCTAGACTTGTATCTGATTTTTCCTAATTTGAGTTTTGGTAACCTCCTGGGTCATCACAAGCCCCTGAGTGATCAGCTTGCTCCCAGTCTATCCACAAAACCCTGAGCTCCAGCTGTGATGAACCACTTGCCCCCTCATCATGCCAAATCCTATGCTGTTACCCACACTTGCTTCCCATTGCCTCTTCCTTGAACACTCGCCTCTAGTATATTCCCTGGTCCTCTTGCTAGACATGTGTGCATCCATGCTTTCTTCTGTACTCTTATCAACCACTAGATTCTGACCTTAAATTCTCCCCAAAAGCTACCAGTTGAGTCATGAAACTAGCTGAGTCACATTTCTAAACAATCACTAGGTCCTGTACTTCTACCCCCTCAAACATTAAAGAGAAATACAGAACTAAACTCAGTGATAACTTGAACATATTTTTATCTCAGCTGCTCTGGGAGAACACGGCTTTGGTTTTTTCATGACTCCCTTACAATTCTCTCTACTGGTAAATAAAAATGGAAGAGAATTTTACAAAACAAAGTTTACCTGGAGCTTTGTTGTTGCTGTTCAGTTGCTAAATTGTGTCTGACTCTTTGTGACCTCATGGACTGAAGCACACCAGGCTTCTCTTTCCTTCACTATCTCCTGGAATTGGCTCAAACTCATGGAGAAGGCAATGGCACCCCCCTCCAATACTCTTGTCTGGAAAATCCCATGGACAGAGGAGCCTGGTAGGCTGCAGTCCATGAGGTCGCTGAGAGTTGACTCAGTGACTTCACTTTCACTTTTCACTTTCATGCATTGGTGAAGGAAATGGCAACCTACTCCAGTGTTCTTGCCTGGAGAATTCCAGGGATGGTGGAGCCTGGTGGGCTGCCGTCTATGGGGTCGCACAGAGTCGGACACGACTGAAGCAACTTAGCATAGCATAGCATAGCATAGCATGTCCATCAAATCGGTGATGCCAACCAACCATCTCATCCTCTGTCACCTCTTTCTCCTGCCTTCAATCTTTCCCAGCATCAGGATCTTTTCCAGTGAGTCAGCTCTTCACATCAGGTGGCCAAATTATTGGAACTTCAGCTTCAACATCAGTCCTTCTAATGAATACACAGGACTGATTTCCTTTACAATTGATTGGTTTGATCTCCTTGAAGTTCAAGGGACTCTCAAGAGTCTTCTCCAACACCACAGTTCAAAGCATCAATTCTTTGGTGCTCAGTCTTCTTTATGGTCCAACTCTCACAACCATTCATGACTAGTGGAAAAACCTTAGCTTTAACTATACAGACCTTTGTCAGCAAAGTGATGTCTCTGCTTTTTAATGTGCTGTCTAGGTTTATCATAGCTTTCTTCCAAAGAGCAAGGGTCTTTAAATTTGTGTCTGCAGTCACTGTTCTCAGAGATTTTGGAGCCCAAGAAAATAAAATCTGTCACTGTTTCCACTCCCCCCCCCCATCTATTTGCCATGAAGTGATGGGACCAGAGGCCATGATCTTCATTTTTTGAATGTTGAGTTTTAAGCCAGCTTTTTCATTCTCCTCTTTCACCTTCATCAAGAGGAGCTCTGAGGGAAGGTCAACCAGCAGATGGCAAGGATAGCCATCTGCTTGCTAATCAAGTTTTTACATGAAAGTACATTTTATAGATAATGTGAAAATAAATTTAAGAAAGCTTTTCTTTAAATTTATCCAAAGCATTACTCTTTCCATTCCGCAGTTGAAAAGCAGTTTACCTACCCCATTCTCTCCTGACTCCTTTGACCTTCTCTCCCCTATTGGGCTGCAAGCCCACTGGCCTCCGATGAAGAATGCTACTCCTCCAGGCTTAGAGCTCTTCCCTCTGCCTGGGAAGTTCTTCCCTGGATACTCATTATCTTACTTCCTCATCTCATCCATGTCTTTGTTCAAATACTCCCTTCTCAATGAAGCTTATCTTAACCAACATGTAGGCCACATCCTGTCTCCACACCCACCTAGCCCCTCCACTCTCTACCTTCCTTTTTTGCTCTTTGCCAGAATACTTACCACCTCCGACATCTATACCCACTTGTCAAGCTTACTGTGTATCATCTGCCTCCCTCTGCCATAAAATGTAAGCTCTGTGTTGTAAAATGTCGTCTATGTTGTTCCCTCCTGGAGCTGAGCTTCCAAAACACCACCCGCCACAGTAGGAGCTCAATACTTACTGAATGAAAGATTGGTTATTATAAACTAGATTGTCTGAGATTGTAGATAAAGGCAGAGCTTGATGAAAAGGAGGTGACATAGGGAGGAATGTAGAACTAGCAAGTTTAGGGTTCTTTTCTCTTTTTCCCACCTCATCCTGATTCAGGCTGCTTCTTCACCCTCCCCAAAATGAGGAACAAGAAAAGAAGCTTGAAGATAAGGAAGAAGAGGGAAGCAAAATGGTAGGATGAGAAAGAGAAAAGGAAAAACTACAAAGAGCACTCATCTGGAGAGGGGTGGAATGAAGTTAAAATCTTCCAACAAAAATAGTGAGCCTCAATCCACCTTCCTCAGCTCGTCTCTTGTCCTGCTGAGAACGAAACTGAAAGATATTTTTAAGGCCCAATAAAACCATGTGATTTAAACAGACACTACTAACTGTCAGCAAGCAACAGAAACTTCTTTGGGGCACCATAACCTATTTTTCAGTCATTTAGATAGTAAAACCATTCCATCACCTCCACATTCAACCCACTGGCAAGGACAGATGAGGACTTTTTCTCCCAGTCCTTGAATAATACTTCTCACTAGTATAATATATTAGCAATAGATAGAAATCTCATGAATGTTTTTTTAAATGAGAAGCCTAATAATTGGAGAAGGAAATGGCAACCCATTCCATTATTCTTGCCTGGGAAATCCTATAGACAGAGGAGCCTGGTGGGCTACAGTCCATGGGGTTGCAAAGAGTCAGACACGACTGAGCAACTAAGCAGCAACCTAATAATGCTCAGTTCTTTGCTCACCAAAAACAATCAAATATTTTTAATTACTCTGCTGGTACTCCATAAGCTCTTATTAAATGTTAGTCTCTGTGTTAAGTGTTGTAGCAGTAAGATGATGAGATGTGACTTTCAATTGCAATTCAATGTTGTGTTTCTCATCCTTTGTATAAAGAGATCAATATCATGCTTCCTCTCCAGATAGAACCCTCTGGAAACAATTGGCCTCCTCTATAAATGTCAGACTTTATTTTTCTGGGCTCCAAAATCACTGTGGATGGTGATTGCAGCCATGAAATTAAAAGACGCTTACTCCTTGGAAGGAAAGTTATGACCAACCTAGACAGCATATTGAAAAGCAGAGACATTACTTTGCCAACAAAGATCCATCTAGTCAAGGCTATGGTTTTTCCAGTAGTCATGTGTGGATGTGAGAGTTGGACTGTGAAGAAAGCTGAGCGCCGAAGAATTGATGCTTTTGAACTGTGGTGTTGGAGAAGACTCTTGAGAGTCCCTTGGACTGCAAGGAGATCCAACCAGTCCATCCTAAAGGAGATCAGTCCTGGGATTTCTTTGGAAGGAATGATGCTAAAGCTGAAACTCCAATACTTTGGCCACCTCATGTGAAGAGTTGACTCATTGGAAAAGACTCTGATTCTGGGGGGGGATTGGGGGCAGGAGGAAAAGAGGACGACAGAGGATGAGATAGCTGGATGGCATCACTGACTCGATGGAAGTGAGTCTGAGTGAACTCCAGGAGTTGGTGATGGACAGGGAGGCCTGGTGTGCTGCAATTCATGGGGTCACAAAGAGTCGGACATGACTGAGCAACAGAACTGAACTGAACTGATACATCTTATTACTGATTCGTAGAAATGGAGATGTATCTTTGTATATTCTCACGACCACCAAGACATTTTTGTTGAATTTCATTTTCTCTTTTCATACTGTGAAACCAATACATTTTTTGTTTCTTCTGCAAATGCAAATGTTACAACATTTTGTTATAATGTTTTATAAAATTCATTCATTCACCAAATATTCAGAGTGCTTCTAGATACCAGTTAGATGCCATGGTTAAGATGGTGAATGATAGGAAAATGTTTTCTTCAGTTCAGTTCAGTTTAGTTGCTCAGTCATGTCCGACTCTTTGCAACCCCATGAATCACAGCACGCCAGGCCTCCCTGTGCATCACCAACTCCCAGAGTTTACTCAAACTCATGTCCATCAAGTCAGTGATGCCATCCAGCCATCTCATCCTCTGTCGTCCCCTTCTCCTCCTGCCTTCAGTCCCTTCCAACATCAGGGTCTTTTCCAATGAGTCAACTCTTCACATAAGGTGGCCAAAGTATTGGAGTTTCTGCTTCAGCATCAGTCCTTCCAATGAACACCCAGGACTGATCTCCTTTAGGATGGACTGGTTGGATCTCCTTGCAGTCCAAGGGACTCTCAAGAGGTCTTCTCCAACACCACAGTTCAAAGGCATCACTTCAGCGCTCAGCTTTCTTCACAGTCCAACTCTCACATCCACACATGACCACTGGAAAAACCATAGCCTTGACTAGTTGGACCTTTGTTGGCAAGGTAATGTCTCTGCTTTTCAATATGCTATCTAGGTTGGTCATAACTTTCCTTTCAAGGAGTAAGTGTCTTTTAATTTCATGGCTGCAGTCACCATGTGCAGTGATTTTGGAGCCCCTCAAAATAAAGTCTGACACTGTTTCCACTGTTTCCCCATCTATTTCCCATGAAGTGATGGGACCAGATGCCATGATCTTCATTTTCTGAATGTTGAGCTTTAAGCCAACTTTTTCACTCTACTCTTTCACTGTCATCAAGAGGCTCTTTAGTTCCTCTTCATTTTCTGCCATAAGAGTGGTGTCATCTGCATATCTGAGGTTATTGTTATTTCTCCTGGCAATCTTGATTCCAGCTTGCAAAACTCTTTCTAACAAAGAGAATTTTCCCAAGACACTATTATTCCAATTTCTCTCAAAAAATAAATTTTATTGACTTCTTAGCATTATAACAACATGGAAAAATTGGGAAATAAAAGTGGAAGAAGCTACAATTATTCATCAATAGTCCACCAGAATCAACTAATGTCAGTGGTTTGATATCCTTCCAGTTTCATTCCTCTTACTGGATTACTTTTATTTTAAAAGGAAATATAACAAGAAAGATATGAGGCCAAACCTGTGTAAAGAAATCAATCCTGTCGATGTAAAGACCACAAAACTGTCAAATCACTGAAAATTAGAATACATATTTAAGTTAATTATAACCACAAAACCAGTATGCGTTGCTTTTATTTCATTATTTTTAATAAAATTCCTTTAAAATGCATATGGAACTCTCTCTATATATATGGAATTCTAAATGTTGAAAACTAGACCAAATTAAGAAGAAGAATGTAGAGGAGAGGCTTTAATCTGCCAGATATTAAAACAAATTACACAGCTATTATATACAAAGCAATCAAAGGCCTGGCAATAAATAAATAGAGAAAAAATTTTAAACAGATATTAGTAAATGTGAAATTTTAATATACTAGAGAAAAAACAATCTACTGACTATCTGGTGCTTAAACAATTGGCCATCCATCTAAAAGAAAATACAGTTAGAACTGCAAGCTTTATAGAAAAATAAATTCCAGATGGGAAAATACTAAAATATTTAAAAATAGAAAAAATAGAATTTAGAATTTAAATTAGAAGAAAATTTAAGAAAATTGGTGGGAAGATCTTGTAAAGTAAGATAGGCAATCCAGATTCTGTAAAGAAAGATAAATGTGATATCATAAGATTTTTTAAAATTCTGTGGAGGAAGAAAATTAAAAAATAAAATCAAAGAACAAATTGTTGAAGGGGAAAGATCTTAGTAACTAACATAATCTTCAAAATCTATAATATTCAAGAGGCTTTAAAAATTAATAAGAAAAAAAAGCAACCATATAAGGGGCCAAGGATACACATAGGTAATTGACAGATAAGGATATCCATAGGAATCATAATAATATAAATAGATGCTCAACCTCATTAGAAGTCAAGAAAATTTAAATTAATAAGGCCTGACTTCCCTTGTGGCTCAGACAGTAAAGTGTCTGCCTAGAATGCAGAAAACCCAGGTTCAATCCCTGGGTCGTGAAGGTCCTCTGGAGAAGGAAATGGCAATCCAATCCAGTACTCTTGCCTGGAAAATCCCATGGATGGAGGAGCGTGGTAGGCTACAGTCCACGGGGTCACAAAGAGTCGGACATGACTGAGCGACTTCACTCACTCACTCACTCCTTAGATGAGCAAAAATTAGAAAGTAGAGAAATAGGAGAGTTGGTAGAAATGTGAGGAAAATTATATTCTCAAACAGTGCTAGTGGGAATGTGATTTGCTATTATATTTTTAGAAAATAATATGGGAAAACCCATTAAAATTTAAAAATACACATATCCTTTGAACCAGTAACTTTACTTCTGGGAATTAGACCATAAAAATAAAACCACCAAGAGCTAAGAATATGTGTCTATAGATATTTGTAGTGAAAACATTTTTTATGTGTTGAACACTATTCACAACAGAATGACCATTAATAGCAGAATACCTGAGTAAATTTTAGCAAATTCGTACATCATACAACTATGGAAAAGAATAAGGGATCTTTCTCAGACTCAGAATCTCCAAGATGTATTTCAGAGTGAGAAAATCAAGACAGAGCAATACATATACACGCACACATACACACTCATGCACGCACTGTATATATAGCCTGACACACATTTTAAGATTAATGGGAACCATTTCCCTGTACAATAGTGTATATTATAGTGTGTGACTATGGAGAAATGCGTAGAACACACCAAGCTGTATTCACTGGTTTCTCTGAAGGAGTGTAGGCAAAGCAAAAAAGAAAGGAAAAAGGGAAGAAGAAAGACAAAAAATAATAGAAGCTACACATGACAGAACAACAAAAGAAAATGTAGGAAATAAAATTCTATCCATTATCTTAATAGGAATAATGAATAATAGGGTAAGTTCATGGACAGGGACCAGGGATGATGTGGCCAAATAAAATAATAATTTGATTTCTAGGTGGGATTAAGACAATTTTTGCTTGGAATTTTTAAGGAGAGTTTCTGAAATATTTCAGAAGGAAATAAGAGAAATCTAGCAGTACCCTTTCAAGAACCTTAAAAATAGCTTTGACTTTTAACACTATATTTTCACTTTTAGGAATTATTTTTAAGGAGAAAAATAAAGAGAGTTGTAGATAAAATGCATGTTGCAACACCTGAATAATAAATTCTATAAGATAAAACATAATTTCAATTTGCAAAATCCATACTGTGCATATGTATATATACATATGTGTGCAGATTTTGTATATATGTTATACACAAATACTATACAAATATTTTAATGCAAATCCAAGATACAACATAATTTCAATCCATAAAAGATATACTGTGTGTATGTATATGTAATAAGTATGTTTTTTGCAAATGGAAATTTGTGCTATATTGGGGAGTTTTGTTAACATTATGGGGCTTCCCAGGTGGCCCTGGTGGTAAAGAACCTGCTTGCCAGTGCAGGTAGACATACCAGAGGCCAGTTAGATCCCTAGGTTGGGAAGATCCCCTGAAGGAGGGCACAGCAACCCACTCCAGTATTACTGCCTGGAGAATTATGGACAGAGGAGTCTGGCAGGCTAAAGTACATAGGGTTGCACAGAGTCAGATGTAACTGAAGCAACTTAGCACACACACATTAGCCCAGCATCCCCTAGATTAACAACTTGTCCCTCAAATAGCACCTGGGATTTGAGGATACTATACATGCTCAAATTTTGAGCATGAATCACATACATAGCCAGTGCCCAGAGATGCTACAAAGAAAGCCTTCCTATGAAAACCAGCAAAGTCATTTTTTATACTACCCTTCCTGAACTTCTCACTTCTCTGCCTTTTGGCTAAGATAAAATGTAGTAGGGGGTCTTCCCTGGTGGCTCAGTGGTAAAGAATCCACCTGCTAATGCAGGAGCTGCAAGAGAGGTGGGTTTGATCTCCAAGGAGCCTGGTGGGCTACAGTCCATGGGGTCCCAAAGAGTTGGACAGGACTGGGCACTAGTGAATAACATTCATAGTTTATTTCTTCAGATTTCCAGTTAGAGCAGATATCTTTAGTTTGATCTGAGCTCTCAAAATTGGAAACACTTCCTCTGTTCTTTCTCCATTGGTTTTCCTCCTGGGTAGAAAGATTTCAGCTGAATTGTAAGGGAAAGGCACTGGTGTTTAGACAAACAGGCCTGCAGCGAATGGAGCTAGTGAGGTCTCATGGCACGACAAGGACAACCAATAAGCTCTGTTCTTATCCCAGAAAACCTTCCCTAACAGGCCAACAAGGTAAACATCAACCCAAGACACTGACAAAGATTCCAGGCTACATCTTGTCCACATGGTCTAGTGGGATTGAAGAAAGATTAAGAGAAACACGGGTGGATTTCTTTAAAATACACCAGCCAATCTCTTCCATTGCCAAAGCAATTGGAAGAACTGTGTTCGACATACTTGTGCTAAGCAAAATTCAAGAAACTCTTGAAAATCTTTTTAGTACTCAACTAGTAGCAAAATCCCCTTCGTGGATCACTGCCTTGTCGTGGTAAAGGGGCTTGTGTAACTCAGCTGAAGCTATGAGCCATGCTGTGCAGGGCCACCCAAGATACACAGGTCATAGTGGAGAGTTCTGACAAAACGTGGTTCACTGGAAGAAGAAATGGCAAACCACTCCAGTATTCTTTCTGGGAGAACCCCATGAACAGTATGAAAAGACAAAAAGATACGACACCAGACGATGAGCCCCCCAGGCTGGAAGGTGTCCAGTATGCTACTGAAGAAGTGTGGAGGGCAATTGGTAATAGCTCCCGAAGGAATGAGGTGGCTGGGCCAAAGCAGAAACAACGCTCAGTTGCAGAGTGCCTAGGGGTGAAAGTAAAGTCTGATGCTGTAAAAAAAATATATTGCCTAGGAACCTGGAATGTTAGGTCCATGGATCAAAATAAATTGGATGTGGTCAAGCTGGAGATGGCAGGAGTGAACATCCACATCTTAAGAATCAGTGAATGGGATCACAAAGAGCTGGACACGACTTAAAAACTGAACAACAAAGTACCAAAATATTTACACTTTCATGGGCAATAGCATCACTACTTAACAAAAAAAAAGTGTTAGTTGCTCGGTCATGTCCCACTCTTTGCAAACCCATGGACTGAGCCCGCAAGGCTCCTCTGTCCGTGGAATTCTCTAGGCAAGCATACTGGAGTGAGTAGCCATTCATTTCTCTGGGGGAAATTAAATAGATGCCCAAACAATGGCTACATGTTTTAATGGGAAGAAAATGTGGAAATGGATATTTCCTCAGCTGATTCTAGCTCCCAGCATCTGGCTGTCTTTGGTATCATAGAACCCAAACTTCCATATGAGTAAGATTTTCACTTCTTATGAGAATATGTTGCTGTTGCATACATATAGCTTCATACTGGATAGAAAATTCTAATCCATCTTACTTGCTACTGTGTGTCAGGTCAACAATATGAATAGAAAACTACTATATTAGCTGTGTAAGACTGTAATGTAGACAGGTCAAAATCAATTGAATGAACCAAATTGAATCTTTTAGACTTAACCAACCATAATCAAAGTGTGTATTCAGGACTCTTGTTAGCACATATCCAGACAGATAGATTAAAAAAGAAGTCCCTTCTCTTTGCTCCTGGCATAAAGCCAGGGATTACAATAAATGATACTAGAGTATATTTACTGGGTTGCAATTTACTTAGAGACAAGATTAAAGCCAAAAGATAGAGTCAAAACCAGGAGAAATAATAACAAATAGGTACCAGTAAGAATGGAAATAGACCAGAAAAGTAATTTGACCCAAATGGAGAGTGAAGAGAGGATAAAGGTACCTTATTTGATAGTGAAAATGAGCACATATTGTTATATTGTATTCAATTCTTGGTTATTCATGTGTGATTTACCAATTTTTTGGATTATCCTTCCCTTTGCCAGTCTTCATACATGCATCTGAGTAATCTCCTGCCATCTTTAATTCACATGTACCCAGGAGACCCCAAAATAATGTTTACCATTAACCTACTTTAAACTCACTTAGCAAACCAAACTTGATGGTATGGCTGTGGTTTACTGACCAAAGACCCCCTTCACCTCTCTAGAAATCAAATATGATGACACATGTTCACTCATGAGAGAGAAGTCAGAATGGGACTTGAACTTGGTAAATGAGGATACCGGTCAACTAATCCTCGCCTATTGTCTTTTTGCTAAGTTAAATTGACCCAGATATAATCAGTCAATTCTATTAAGTGTTATTTTCGGGCAGGAAAGCATACTCATGGTTGATGAAAACCAAAAAAGTCACAGCCCAAAGCCTGTAAAGGCTCACACTCAGAGCTCTTGACTTGAGTGGATGGGTTCTAAACAGTAAAAATAAAAATTTAAAAAAAAAAAAAAAGGAAATCATAAGGATTTGTCCCAGGCAATAGGGAAACAGATATTTCATAGTGGAAATTTGAGCTCCTCATTTCAGTGGATTATAAGGTTCTCAAGGGAAGGGACTTTTTAAAATACTGCTTCTGTACTTCCTTCAGTATTGAAGCCCTTTGCCTGCAAGCATCATCTGAAAACCCATGTTTATAGTGGCCAAGATCTGGAGTTACTTTTCTAAGTTCAAGTCTTGTTAATAACTGGATGATCTTCAGCAAATTACTTGATTTCTGAGTGAGCCCTCCCTAGAAAGTGGGAGTAATGATACCCATTCCTAGAGATGTTGTAATGACTAAGTAAGGTATTCTCTGTAAGGTGCAAACACTATGATGGGCAAAAAAGGGATCAATCCATGAATACGTAGTGTCACTATTACTATTACTTGACTGACCCCAGGGATGAGCAAAGAAGATCGTAAAAGAAACAAGCCTTTAAAGAATTGATTATTTAAATTAGAGAGTTGGATCTTCAAGAAAAAGAAAGAAGGTTTCCCTGGTGGTCCAGTGGTTAGGAATTTGCCTGCCAATGCAGGGGACACAGATTCAGTCTCTGGTCCAGGAAGATTCTACATGCAGCAGAGCAACTAAGCCTGAGCGCCACAACTACTGAAGCCCATAAGCCTTAGAGCCTGTGGTCGGCAACGAGAGGCCACTGCAGTGAGAAGCCAGAGCACCACAACTAGAGAAAACCCCCCGCACAGCAACAAACACCCAGCAGAGCCAAAAATAAAGAAAGAAAATTTTTAAATTTCTAAAAATGAAAGAAACAATGGTAGCAGACAACCCCACAACCCCACGTGTGAGCACTATGCTAACCTACTAACATATTTTATGCATTTTATTCTTTAGGCTTTAGATTCTTTCAAGACCAACATTTACTGTTCATAAAGCCAAATAACTTTCGGAGAGGGAGAAACCCTGATGCTCTGTGTTGTTTACAATTAGAAAGGCAATAAAAATTGGGGAGGAGTGATTTTGGTGTTATTACCCAAGAGACACAAGATATAGGAATAACAAGCCCCAGGTTCATGGCCTGTAGAACCTCAGTGGTTTTGTTCAGACCTCTTTCATAGACCCAGCAAAGGCTCACTCTCAGGTCTTTTCAGGATAATCAGCTTCTGATCCAGGACCTCAAAGTGTGAAGAGAAATTCAAGACCATTCCGGAACTGACAAGCATATAGAAACACAACAGTTGAGGAAAGGAATGTGTGTGTGTGTGTTAGTCACTAAGTCGTGTCCAATTCTTTGCAACCCCATGGACTATAGCTGTCCAGGCTCCTCTGTCCATGGAGTTCTCCAGGCAAGAATACTGGAGTGGGTTGCCATTCACTTCTCCAGGGGATCTTCCCAACCCAGGGACTGAACCCGGGTCTTCTGCATCGTGGGCAAATTCTTTACCATCTGAGCCACCAGGGAAGCCCTGGAAAATTATGGGAGGGAAAGGAGTAATAGCCTTGAAAATTGTGTAGGAACCAAATACCCAATGGTTTGCATTAGCTCTACTTTCTTTAGTCCCAGCTGAGTAGATGATTCATTTTTTGGTTAAAAACCTTTTTTTTTCTTCCTCCTCATTGTCTATCTCCTTGTTCTCCAGACTAGATGTCTGCAGCAGGCTGCTGAGTAGCTGTGAGGACTGTCTCATGGGAAGTAAGAGGCTCCAGCAGTTCATCCTGTTCTCAGTTCTGATTCACATGAGAGTTCCTTCATAGGTGCTCAGACTCTTAATACAGGATTAGAACTATAGCTGTTTAGAATTCCAAAGCCAGAAGAGGTTTTGTAAGGCTTCTAAATAGGCAGTGGACTTCACAGGTGGGGTTAGTGGTAAAGAATCTGCCTGCCAATGCAGGAGACTCGGGTTTGATCCCTGGGTCAGGAAGATCCCCTGGAGGAGGAAATGGCACTCCACTATTTCTGCCAGGAGAATCCTATGGACAGAGGAGCCTGGAGAGCTACAGTCCATGGGGTTGCAGAGAGTTGACACAACTGAATGTCTGAGCAGCAGCAGCTAAACAGCCAGGCCCTTGCATTCAGGCTCGGTAGGTTCCATGGACCCAGGAACAACAGTGCACCCCCACTCTCTGAATACTGACCTGACCAGTCGCACTGCGCTTCTGAGGACAGTGGCCAAGCCTGGCATTGGTGATGTTAACATTTTGGTTAGTCACAAAATAAAGTCTTCACCCAGAAACCTTCATTTCCTATACAGCCAGTCCAATGGAAAATTTTCCTGAAATACTTCATTAAAACAGGCCAGTTCTACAATGAAGAAGTGACCTCATTGGGTAGTATATGCCAGTTTGATCCTTAGAGAAATCAGGGTTTACTCCACTGGCATCTCTAGCTGATTTTCAGACAGACCTAGGTCCTGCCCCCCAGCCCTCCCTTGTAATTTGTGCAGGCTACATAAAAATAAACCTTCCAGTATTACTCCATTGACTCAGACTGCCTGTGGTTTTAAACATTTTGAAGGTTAGCATGGTATTTACAGACCTGAGGAGCTTTTAATCTTTTATATCACACGCTAGTACTGGATTAGAGTTCCAGAAAAACATCTATTTCTTCTTTATTGACTATGCCAAAGCCTTTGACTGTGTGGATCACAACAAACTGTGGAAAATTCTGAAAGAGATGGGAATACCAGACCACCTGACCTGCCTCTTGAGAAACCTGTATACTGGTCAGGAAGCAACAGTTAGAACTGGATATGGAAAAACAGACTGGTTCCAAATAGGGAAAGGAGTACATCAAGGTTGGATATCGTGACCCTGCTTATTTAACTTATATGCAGAGTACATTATGAGAAACACTGGGCTGGAAGAAGCACAAGCTGGAATCAAGATTGCCGGGAGAAATATCAATCACCTCAGGTATGCAGATGACACCACCGTTATGGCATAAAGTGAAGAAGAACTAAAGAGCCTCTTGATGAAAGTGAAAGAGGAGAGTGAGAAAGTTGGCTTAAAGTTCAACATTCAGAAAACTAAGATCATGGCATCTTGTCCCATCATTTCATGGCAAATAGATGGAGAAACAGTGTCAGACTTTATTTTGGGGGCTCCAAATTCACTGCAGATGGTGACTGCAGCCATGAGATTAAAAGACGCTTACTCCTTGGAAGGAAAGTTATGACCAACCTAGACAGTATATTAAAAAGCAGAGACATTACATTGCCAACAAAGATCCATCTAGTTAAGGTTATGTTTTTCCACTGGTCATGTATGAATGTGAGATTTGGACTGTGAAGAAAGCTGAGTGCCAAAGAATTCATGTTTCTGAACTATGGTGTTGGAGAAGACTCTTGAGAGTCCCTTGGACTGCAAGGAGATCCAACCAGTCCATCCTAAAGGAAATCAATCCTGAATATTCACTGGAAGGACTGACGTGGAAGCTGAAACTCCAATACTTTGGCCACCTGATGTGAAGAGCTGACTCAATGGAAAAGACCCTGATGCTGGGAAAGATTGAAGGTGGGAGGAGAAGGAGATGACAGAGGATGAGATTGGATGGCTTCACCAACTTGATGGACATGAGTTTGAGTAAGCTCCGGGAGTTGGTGATGGACAGGAAGGCCTGGCGTGCTGCAGTCCATGGGGGTCACAAAAAGTCAGATATGACTGAGCGACTGAACTGAACTGAACTGGATTCATAAACTGCTAAATAAATAGCCTCTCATATTGGCTTCTAGGCAATGGTGGCAATTTGTATTTTCACTGTAATGTATGCACAGCTTTTCAAGAGGTTTGCTAATTAGTTTAGAAATGTTCCGTGGAAAAAATGAGGAATGGCTTGGAAAGCCAGTTATTTTCTCTTTTAAATTTTAAATAAAAAACAATGCGATTACTTGGTGATCACAAATAAAGTGAAATGGTTACTTGTCCACCTAATATCAGCTTTTTTTCCCCTTATGAACCTGCCAATTGACACTTTGAATAACTGAATTCAGTAGAAAGGATTCTCAATGACTGAGAATATAAGAATCATGTCTCTATTTTGAGGTAGGTAATTGAATAAATAAAGTTTATATTTGGAAGATGTTCTCCTATTTTAGGGTTAAGTTAAACACACACACTGACCCACAGACATAGAAAACAAAACTATGGTTACCAAAGGGGAAAGGGTATAGTATAAATTAGGAGTTTCAGAGTATCATATACACACCACTGTATATAAAATAGATAATCAATGAGGACCTACTGTATAACACAGGGAACTAAACTCAGTATTTTGTAATAACCTATAAGGGAAAAGAATCTGAAAAAGAATATATATATATTTCAATGTATATATTTGCATGTATAACTGAATTATTGTTTATACATCTGAAACACAAAATTGTAAATGTTTTATACTTCAATAAAACATTTAAGCACACACACATTTTGCTTCCAATTAGTACAATACAACTGGCAAAAGAAAAAGGAGGTTGTGAAATTCAAATCAGGAAAGGTTCTTACTTACTAGTAGCTATGGGAGAGCTCTGAGGGGGAAAAGAATAAAATAAAAGAGCTTTAAAAAGGAAAAAGTTTGGGCATTCTGTGTGTAAAGTGGACTACTGAGCATTGTAGATACATTGGTTAACATCCCTGATCACACATAAAGAAACCTGGATCACACAGTGCATTCAGCAGATGTAGCTTACAGACTGTATCCTGAACCTGGTCTCAAGAAACACGTCAGTTACCCTGATCAGTTACTGCTCTGCCCCTGGCAAAACACATTTGATAATCAAAGAAACTAAATGAAAAACCCTCCTTCAAACCGAATGGCTGAATTAGGTCTAACGTATTCACAGAAGACAGGAGAGGAAAAAATAAAAAGAAAGCTAAAATATTCACATATGTCTCAGTGGTAATTCCAAATCCAGATTAATATCTACATCCTTTCTCAAAAAGAGCTTGCTAAAATGTGGTGCTACAATCCTAGACAATGAGAAGAAGTTTGTATGCTTAAGTCTCCTAGTTTGCTTCCTCGTTTTAACGGTGAGGGAAAGGCTGGTGTGGGTGGTTTCTAGAGATTTTCATAATTAAAACTGGTTTGATTATTTGCATAAATTAAACAAGGTGGTTAAAGATAAAGCAGTCTCAATTATCAACAAGTTTTGGTGAATCAATGTTTCACATAACTGATCAGCTCAAAATTTCCTGATCATTGTTGTTCAGTTGCTCAGTCGTGTCTGACTCTTTGCGACCCCAAGGATTGCAGTGCAGCCCGCCAGGCTTCCCTGTCCATCACCAACTCCCGGAGCTTGCTCAAACTCATGTCCATCGAGTCAGTGGTGCCATCCAACCATCTCTTGTCCTCTGTCATCCTCTTCTCCTCCTGCCTTCAATCTTTCCCAGCATCAGGTTATTTTCCAGTGAGTTGTCTTCACATCAGGTGGCAAGTGTTGGAGCTTCAGCTTCAGCATCAGTCGTTCCAATGAATATTCAGGGTTGGTTCTTTTAGGATTGACTGGTTTGATCTCCTTGCTATTCAAGGGACCCTCAAGAGTCTTCTCCAATACCACATTTCGAAAGTATCGATTCTTTGGTGCTCAGCCTTCTTTACGGTCCAACTCTCACATCTGCACACGACACCCTGATCATATTCTTTTACAAAGCTAAGGAAGACATAAGATGTTTGCCATGGATGCCATTAGCAAGCAAGCATGTGAAATTCATAGACCACCACCCACCCCACCAACTCAGATCCATAGGATGAATTCTGTTTTTGTAGATCAATTTTGCTATTAGAGCAAAAAATGCTGGCCCACAGCATCTCCAAACATGAGTTCACCAGAAGCAGACTGGAACCTGTTGTGGCTGTGTTGTGTGGGTTTATCACAAGATTCAAACGTTGCTCTATGACAGGAAAAGCAGTCAGTACACAGAGTGAGTGAGAAATTTAACAGTGCCACTTAATACACACGTTCATATTATTTACAAAACAACTTTCTTAATCCTTACTTCATGCAAAATTCTTCTTGAATTTTTACTTTATATAAGGTATTCCAATGGTCTCCCTAGCAGTACTTCAAGAATATTCCATGGGCAATTTTCACTGTGAATTTCAAACATCAGCCTGAGCTATTGAAAAAAGGCCCTGGGTTATTTTTTGGGTGTTTTTTTTTTTTTTTTTCAAAATGCTGTATACAATGGCTTTCAAAGAATAAGACATGATAGAGTGAAAAAATATTAACTTCTTAACTGTTTTTCTCTCTGTAATACTAGCCTGACTGTGTTTTTTCTTAATTCCAAGCAGCAGGGAATCTAATTTATGAACTTTTTCTCAATAAAAAAACAACAAATGGAAAGTTTAATGTTGAATTAAGGAGGTTTCAAGATTAGCAGGTACACAATGACAGATTTATAGGGGTCAAGGAATGACAACTATATTTTAGGTCTAGGAAACATCTGCTCAGAGTAAGTAGTTTATGGTTTTCATTTCAAATAGAAGAAAAAAAAATGACATTGATCTAAGACTTTGGTAGTTTTATTTTTTATCTTTAACCAAAGATAATACAAACCCTATTCCAGTGGGTTTGTGCAATTCCTTGATAAATTCTATGGACATCAAGGAGATACAGAAATTGCCACATAAGGAAATGATAAAGGTAAGAGAGAATCAAAGTTTTCAATGGAAAATTCATAAGCCTATGCTGTAGGTGGAAAAGGTTAATTAAATATAACATTCAATTAATCTAAAATTTGTTCTCCATGTAAGACAATAGAGTGCATGGGCTTCCTCAGTCACCTCGACATACTAATCTAAAATAGTAAAATCCCTGGAAATACTCAAATCCACATGTCACAGATAGTAATACAGATACAGAGAAATTTTGCACAAATATACAACAACCTTGATAATGAATTCATCTCTTTTTAACTCTAGTCTTTATACTCATTCTAGATAATTACACGAAGCCAGGAGTTGGCTGTTCTCCAGTGACTTTGGACTGTGGACACTGACCAAACTGTTTGACATTTTACCCCCTTCCCTTCTATTTTCAGTCCACATTTTCCCTCCATGGTGACTTTCTGGTTATGTATTATCTGGTTTTGGCAGTCTTTACTGCCCACTTCAGATAATTGCTCAACTCTCAACTTGGCTTCTTGCTGGGTAGGCTTGACCTAAGCGAATGGATGAAGAAAGAGCCAGCATTTTCCTTTGATCTCACAGAGCTCAGGATTCCATTATATAACCTACCATAAATCCTGGCAACAGAGATTGACATCAACTTCCAACCTTGCCATAATATGACAGTCCTCATTGATTCATTATAAATCCTGACATTTCTTAATTAACATGAACTCAGTACTTCAGTTCATCAGTGATAAGACTTTTTTTTAAGTTGCCTTCTCAATATTTTTAAGGGTTTCCTTGATTAATTTTTCTCTTCTGTAATCTAAGCCTTAAATGCCAAATGTTCTAACTGGCTATCTGCCTCTAAGGTTTAAACTCACAGATGTTTCCTTGTGGCCACAGCAAATACCACTCCTCTGAGAATAAGTTTGATAAACAAAATTGGCAATAAATTTAGAACTGAAGAGCTGGATAAGAAATTTAAGGACAGCCCTGGATAAGAAATTTAAGGACAGCCCTTGTTAGTTACACTTTTGTAAATCTACAAACTTGTCTAGAGTACTCAATTCTCAAATATCGGTGCTGGTGAATTCTAGAAATCCCATCAACAAATTGGAGCCTTAAGCAATCCAAAAACTTTCTTAACAGTATAAATCCCTTCCCCTACTGAACTTTTTATCATGGCTGTTAACAAGTAGAAAATTGGCGCACTTCAGTTTCGCTTCTCTTCCAAATGCCGAGGGAGGAGTCAAATGGACAGACTCCAGATGGTGAGAAGAAAGTGAAGCAAGGGCCCTGTGTAGTCTGAACATAGATAATTTGTGAGCTGCTCTGAATGATTAATACTCAACTCTATTAATATTGCTTATGCAACATGAAGGCCATAGTAAGCAGGAGGCCTTTGCTTTCTGCTTTTTCATTTCCTAGAAAACAACATTCTTCTATGAAACCTTTCCCTCACAAACTAGATTTGGAAATACCTCTTGGCTTGATTTGTGAAGCCTAAATAATCTGGAGGGGTAGGCCCACAGACCAACGTGAGCAATGTTCCTCATGCTGAATGTTATGATGTCACCCTGTTCCTGTACTTTTCTGCTTAAAATAAAATGCCTCAACATTGCCCACTAGGGAGCATCCTCAGGAGTGGAGTATTATCACTTGAGATTTATTGTAACTGAAATTAAATTATTTAGTGTGCTTGGCCTTTCCCCCCAACTCCCAACCCCCAACGAGTCTTTGCCTTTTCTTTTTTTTTTAAATTAGTATCCTTGCCTTTTATTTCTCCTTCAGTTCAGTTCAGTTGCTCAGTCGTGTCCATCTCTTTGCAACCCCATGAATCGCAGCACGCCAGGCCTCCCTGTCCATCACTATCTCCCGGAGTTCACTCAAACTCACGTCCATCGAGCCAGTGATGCCATCCAGCCATCTCATTCTCTGTTGTCCCCTTCTCCTGCCCCCAATCCCTCCCAGCATCAGAGTCTTTTCCAATGAGTCAACTCTTCACATGAGGTGGCCAAAGTACTGGAGTTTCAGCTTTAGCATCATTCCTTCCAAAGAAATCCCAGGGCTGATCTCTTTCAGAATGGACTGGTTGGATCTCCTTGCAGTCCAAGGGACTCGCAAGAGTCTTCTCCACCACCACAGTTCAAAAGCATCAATTCTTCGGCTCTCAGCTTTCTTCACAGTCCAACTCTCACATCCATATGTGACCACAGGAAAAACCATAGCCTTGACTAGACGGACCTTAGTCCGCAGAGTAATGTCTCTGCTTTTCAATATGCTATCTAGGTTGGTCATAACTTTTCTTCCAAGGAGTAAGCGTCTTTTAATTTCATGGCTGCGGTCACCATCTGCAACCAGGCAAAAAAGAAAGCACAATCTGACTCCTTCCCTTTATCCTCAAATCGCAGGATCCATAAGCACAAAGCATGTCAGGCAGCTGCAAGAGATATCAGAGTCTTCTTTGTCTGACTAGAGTCCTAAATCAATAGAATGATGACATGTCTTTTATTCCCTGTGTAGATGCCCATGGATTTGATTGTGCTTTTATTTATATAAGTATCTCAAGTCACTGTTCTAAGTGGAGATTGCTGAGAGCAAGAATTATAGAATCATAAAGTGGTATAGCAACAGGGTGCACAGGGCACCCCTAATCCAATGCCTTCATTTAATTGATGAGGGAAATGGAACCTCAAAATTGGACTTGTTCAAACAAAGCAGGAGGCATAACACCTGATTTCAAAAAAAAAAATTATCAAGCTATAGCAATCAAAACAGTATTGTACTGGTATAAAGACAGATATATGGACTAACAGAATGGGAGAGTTCTAAACAAATCTACATTTATATAGTTGATTGGTCTTCAACAAGGTGCCAAGAGTACACAATGATGTACTGTACTGTGTATTGTCTCTTCAATAAATGGTGTTGGGAAAATTGGATTCTACTCAAAAAACAATGACATTGAATACTAACTTACACAGTATGCAAAATTCAACTCAAAATGGATTGAAGACTTGAATGTAAGACTCAAAACTGTAAAACTCCTATAAGAAAGGGGGGAAAGCTTCATGACATTGATCTTGCCAATGATTTAACACATATGCCACCAAGAGCACAGACAACAAAAAAACAAAATAGACAAGTGGAACTGCGTCAAACTAAGAAACATCTGCACAGAAATATTCAACAAAGTGAAAAGACAGCCTACAGAATGAAAGAAAATATTTGCAAGCCATATAACTGAAAAGAGTTAGTCTACAAAATATGTAAGGAAGTCATACAACTTAATATCAGAAATACAAATAATCCAATTTTTAAAGGGCTAAGCACTTGAATAAACGTTTCTCCAGAGATAAACATATGGCAAATGGATACATGAAATAATGCTCATCATCACTGATCAACAGAGAAATGCAAATCAAAACCACAATGAAATATCATTTACACCGTCAGGATGGCTATTATTAAAAAGACAAGTACTGGTGAGAATGTGGAGAAATTGGAACCCTTGCATACTGTTGGTAGGAATGGAAAACAGGTTCAACTGCTACGGAAAACAGTAGGAAGTTCTTCAAATTTTAAAATAAAACTACCAGATGACCCAGCAATCCCAGTCCTGGGTTTACATCCAAAAGAACTGAAATCAAGATCTGGAGAGATATTAGCACTACCATCTTCATTGCAGCCCTATTCAAAGTAGTTTGTTCAGTGTGAAAATAACCTGAATGTGCATCCAGAGATAAACTGATTAAGCGAATGTGGTATATATTGGAATACATATGGAATACATAACGGAATACTATTCAGTCTTAAAAAGAGTAAATGTTTTAGTGTGTGACACTATGGATGGACCAGAAGGACATTATGCTATGGGAAATAAGCCAGTCACAGAAACATAAGTACTGCATGACTCCAATTATATGAGATATCTTAAATAGTCAAATTAATAAAATTAAAGACTGGCATGGTGGTTACCAGAGGCTTGAGAGAGGAGGAAATGGGTTATTAATCAATAGACATAAAGTTTCAATTAAATAAGCCCTAGAGATCTATTGTCTGACTTTATTTATCTGGGCTCCAAAATTACTGCAGATGCTGATTGCAACCATGAAATTAAAAGATGCTTACTCCTTGGAAGGAAAGTGATGACCAACCTAGACAGCATATTAAAAACCAGAGACATTACTTTGTCAACAAAGGTCCATCTAGTCAAGGCTGTGGTTTTTCCAGTGGTCATGTTATGGATGTGAGAGGTGGACTATAAAGAAAGCTGAGCACCAAAGAATTGACGCTTTTGAAGTGTGGTGTTGGAGAAGACTCTTGCGAGTCCCTTGGACTGCAAGGAGATCCAACAAGTCCATCCCAAAGGAGATCAGTCCTGGGTGTTCACGGGAAGGACTGATGTTGAAGCTGAAACTCCAAGACTTTGGCTACCTGATGCGAAGAACTGACTCATTGGAAAAGACCCTGATGCTAGGAAAGACTGAGGGCAGGAGGAGAAGGGGACGACAGAGGATGAGATGGTTGGATGGCATCACCGACTTAATGGATATGGGTTTGGGTGGACTCTGGGAGTTGGTGATGGACAGGGAGGCCTGGCCTGCTGTGGTTCATGGGGTTGCAAAGAGTCAGACATGACTGAGCGACTGAACAACTGAACTGAACTGAGAGATCTATTGAACAACATCTATAGTTAACAACAATGTTTTTTAATTAATTTACTTTTTGTTTTGTATTGGGGTATACCCAATTAACCATGCTGTGATAGTTTCAGGTGAACAGTGAAGGGATTCAGCCATACGTATGGATACATGTGTATGTGCGGCTAATCAATTTTTTTGGAGTAGAGGTGCTTTACAACATTATGTTAGTTTCTACTGTAAAGCAAAGTAAATCAGCCATATATATACATAGATCCTCCCTTTTGAACTTCCTTCCATTTTTGTTAAGAAAATAGAGCTCATGTTAAGGGTTCTTACCACAATAAAATATTTTTTTAAAGATTATTCAGCACCTAGTACAAAGTACCTATTTAATAACTACAAACAAATTAAAACAACCCTTAATCTAATCTAATAGAAATATGAACTCTTCTAAATCTACATTTTGTTTAAATGAAATAATTTTACTAGAAAAATATTCCAAGTTAATAGCATTTTACACATATATGAGTAACACATATATATAACTTTTCAAGTTCTGTCACTTAATCTTCATTCCTTCACTAGGAGCATCTTTAATCAATGTTTGGTAGTTATTATGCCCATTTTACAGTTGGGAAAACAGAGCCTTGAGCATGCAAGCTATTTGCTGAGATTATTCAGCACCTCAGTGGCAGAGTTATATCTTCTGAATCCTAACCTATTTCTTTCTCTGCTAGTCTTTTTGGGAACAAAAATATTCTTTACAACCATAAACAATCAAGATTTTTTAAATTGTATCACACCTGTCTTGAACTGGGGCTTCCCAGGTAAAGAAACTGCCTACAATGCAAGAGACCCCCATTCAATTCCTGGGCTGAGAAGATCTCCTGGAGAAGGGATAGGCTATGCACTCCAGTGTTCTGGCCTAGAGAATTCCATGGGATATACAGTCCATGGGGTCACAAAGAGTCAGACACAACTGAATCACTTTCACTTTTACTTTTCACTTTCTCTTAAACTAGTTTAATCATCTCCAGAGTGACATGCTCACTCTTCATCTGAGAATTACAATTTACACAGCATTTTCCTAAGCTTAAGTTTTCATTTCATTCTAACCCTACTCTAGAGTGTCTACACCATCAGTCCAGAAGTCTGACAGTTACCTCTCAATTATAAAATAATCTCACACCACTCCCTGCACCCTTCTCACCCATGTTTCCACAAGCTGGCTAATGAGTCCTCAAATCCTTTATCCCCATGCCTTTACTTATGTTCTTGTCTTTCCTTAAATCTTCCTATGTAAACATTACCCATCCATTAGGGCCATGGGCAAATGTTACTTCCTATGTGAAACCATCCCTAACCATCTCTTCCCTCTCCGCCCCTCTTTCCCATTACCCCTCCCCCAGAAGTAGATTCCCTTCTTTGCTTTCACACCACATGTTGACTTTTCATGAAGCACTCATCACATTCTACTTTGCCATATTATAATATGTGACATGATGGTCATCGTGTAATAATCATATATCCTATCGTGTGCCTTCGTGACCATAACTGATAGTGAAAGTCCCAGGATCTAGGACTCTAGGTCAGGCTCTGTCACACACAATTATGACCCCAACACCCAGTGCAGGGCTTCCCAAGTGACTCAGTGGTAAAGAATCTGCTTGCCAACACAGAAGATGCAGGTTGGATCCCTGGGTTGGGAAGATCCCCTAGAGAAGGAAATGGCAACCCACTCCGGTATTCTTGCCTGGAGAATCCCCTTGGACAGAGAAGCCTGGCAGGCTACTGTCCATGGGGTAGCAAAGAGTCGGACACAACTGAGTGACTAAACACCACCACCACCCAGTGCATCCCAGTACCCCCGCGGCACTAGAGTGAGGTGGGCACAAACCCGTCATTGCACTTGAGACGCTTTCAGTCTGGTTGGGAGCAGAGACTCTGGACAGACGTTAATAAACCACAGCAGGGCCTTTGTAAATATTACTCATTCCTTAAATAAAATCAGGGGAAAAAAACTGAACAGTGTGTGTCAAATTGAACAATATTGAACAATCTCTAAATATCCTTTAGTAAAATTTGATGCAGGGAAGCCTGGGGGCAGGGAAGGGGTAGAGACTTTGGGGAAAGGTTTTGTGTTTCTTGCTAAAAAGGTACAGAGGCAGCAGTGTATGTCCTTTTGTCTTGAGTGGCAGCAGTTTCACTTGGTGACTGTAGAAACAAAAATAAGCAAAAAAAAAAAAAAAAGATGTAAGTAGAATTTTCAAATTTTCAAAGAAATCTATATTTGTCACATAGTTTTAAGGTGAAATATAGTCAAATGGATCATCATATATGATGTGATCACCTCTATTACTTTACAGTACATGGTTTTAAGGAAGTGAATGTTGACGGATGATTGGCTATAGTAAGTGGATGTTAGTCGCTCAGTCGTGTCCGACTCCTTGCAACCCCATAGACTGTAGCCCACCAAGCTCCCCTGTCCATGGGATTATCCAGGCAAGAATACTGGAGTGGGTAGCCATTCCCTTCTCTAGGGGATCTTCCCAACCCAGGGATCGAACCCAGGTCTCCTGCACTGCAGGCAGATTCTTTACCGTCTGAGCCACCAGGGAAGCCCCAATAGTGAGTAAAGATGAGAGTATAAAAGACAGCTTTCTGTGAGATAAAGTTTCTTGTGATTTCTTTGTGCCTTTTTCGAACTTCTGAAGGGAAATACCCCACTGAGACTATTTCTATGAACAGCAGAGAGAAGAAAGGTCTCAGAAATGTAGTTCATCCATTTGCAAAAATGCTTTTAGGTCTTCTGAACCAACCTAGGGGAATAAGCATGTTTAGAGTGCTCAGCTGCTGGTTATTGGATCAGAGTACAGTTTGATGGGATCCGAGGCAAAAGAAGGAGAAGGCAATGGCACCCCACTCCAGTACTCTTGCCGGGAAAATCCCATGGACGGAGGAGCCTGGTAGGCTGCAGTCCATGGGGTTGTGAAGAGTCGGACACAACTGAGCGACTTCACTTTCACTTTTCACTTTCATGTATTGGAGAAGGCAATGGCAACCCACTCCAGTGTTCTTGCCTGGAGAATCCCAGGAACGGGGGAGCCTGGTGGGCTGCTGTCCATGGGGTCGTGAAGAGTCAGGCACGACTGAGTGACTTCACTTTCACTTTTCACTTTCATGCTTTGGAGAAGGAAATGGCGACCCACTCCAGTGTTCTTGCCTGGAGAATCCCAGGGACGGCAGAGCCTGGTGGGCTGCCATCTGTGGGGTCACACAGAGTCGGACACAACTGAAGCAACTTAGCAACAGCAGCAGCAGCAGAAGAAGAAGAAAAAGAAATGCCAAAACCCCAGCGGCAATCTACTGTCTCAGCAAAGGACAGGGACCCAGACCAGGGGCCGTGACTGCATAGACTTGTCCATTTCCCTAGGTTGTCCTTTTGTCGGGGCCTGTCTCTTTCCCCTCATGACTGCCAGTTCCTACCCGGGGCTGTGTATTATCTTCAAGGTAGTGAGAAAGGGAAGCTGGAAGGCTGTGCCTCCATCTGCATTCATTCTTAGCAGGAAACCTCAAAGAACTGAGAGTTGCTGATGACTATAAATAGAAGAGAGAAGCCAGTTGAAGCTCCTGATGGCCGGGGTTAGTAAAATGAAGCACCAGGTGTGCAGCTGAAACAGTGTTTGTGGTTTTTTACAACAGAACTGTGAGGGCAGCTCCTGGCCTCTTGTCTTCTCAGACAAATCAGAGAGCATCCCAAGGACTACTGGGATGCCCCAGGGACAGGATTACAGAGAGGGAACAGGCTGACTCCCAGCCTGTCTGCCACTGTCCCACCAAAGCCCCACCCCTCTGCCTGCTCTACTTACATTTCCCACCTGCCCCAGGGCCCAAGCCTCTCTGCCCACACCTCCACCACTGCACACACTCTCAGGCCTTTAGAGCACAAATGAACCCACCTTTCATGCCCATTTCATAGCATCACACAAGGGCCACTCTCACTCACGTGGTGACATGTAACTAAATCATTATTTATGCATTCTGCATCTAACACGTATGTTTCAAAAAGCTGAACTTTTTACAAAGTTCTTGTACTTACATTATTCAATTTAATCCCCATGAATAGCCATAAAGCTTCTATGAGTCAGATATCATTATTCCCAGTTTGCAGATGAAGATACTGAGACCCTGAGGATGTATGCTCTTATATCTTATCAGCCTAGATGTTCAGCTTGCTCCTCCAAGGCAAGGGTCAATTCAGGTCAGTTCAGTTGCTCAGTCGTGTCCGACTCATTGTGACCCCATGGACGGCAGCACGCCAGGCCTCCCTTGTCCATCACCAACTCTATGTCCATCGAGTCAGTGATGCCATCCAGATGGTTATCTCATCCTCTGTCGTCCCCTTCTCCTCTCGCCTTCAATCTTTCCCAGCATCAGGGTCTCTTCCAATGAGTCAGCTCTTCGCATCAGGTGGCCAAAGTATTGGAGTTTCAGCTTCAACATCAGTCCTTCCAACGAACATTCAGGACTGATTTCCTTTAGGATGGACTGGTTAGATCTCCTAGGCAAGGATCATATGGATCCAAAACTTTAGAGATGAATGTTCTAGCAAGGAATGGCTGGAAGGGTGGGCTTGGGAAACAGAGAAGCTTATCTTCAAGTCTTAGAACTGTCCTTTGTAAAGACACCTAACGTTGGGCACGTGACCTAAGTTTGCAAAACCTTGGTGTCCTCATTTGTAAAACTGGAGCCATACTGTTGTTTACCATGAGGAATGGTTGTAAGGATTAAATGTGATCATGCTTATTAAAAGCATGGTACAAAATCAGAGCTCCCTAAAAGGGAAATACTAATACAATTGCTGTTCCTACCACCTTGTGGGCATCAAGTGTTTGTTATAGAGCCGGAGGGTGAAATCACTCCAGGTCTCTGGCATCATGTTGAATGAGAAATCAGGGTACAACTGTACACATGTACAGACTCAGGCTTGACCCAACCACCAAACCGAATACTTCTGACAGCAAAATGAATGGGAAGCATTTGTACCAAGTTTCATTCATACTTGTCTCAGCAAGAATTTGCCCATTTTCTTTCCTTCTTCTCTTATCACAAATGGATGTAACTACCCTTAGGGTCACAAAGGAGAAGTCATAATGGAGGGTAAGATGTTAGGGTTTTCTGCACCTTCTCTTCCAATACTTTATGCTCATTACAGATGCAGCAGCATTTGCACCCATGGCAGGCTCAGCTGACTGCTTTCGTTCTTTTTTTTTTTCCAGGTCAAGTTCCCTGTTTGGTCCAATGGATGCAAACTCCTAGTGGCTGTGATACTGACCATGAGGTCTAGTCATTTATTCCACCAACATTTACTATCAGGCAGTGTAACTAGGCTTGGAATAAAAATGACTTCATCCTATAGAGTTTCTAACATGTGAAGACTACAAGTGGTTTAAGTGGTTTAATCTCGTTTATTCCACACAGTTAAATCCAGGGGCCACTCCTATTATCCCTACTTTACAGATGAGGAATTTGAGGCCAGAGGTTAAATCACACTAGAAAGTGATGGGCGTGCTGGTTTGGACTCAGCCATCTCCTGTGGTTTTGAATCAAAACTGCTGAACATCTGAATCCTCACCAAACAGGTTTGCTACGGGAGACCTGAGCAGAAGCAGATGCTTTCCAGCAACATATTTTTAGGGGCAAATGGATAATGCAAGGATCTTCCTAGGTGGCGCTAGTGGTAAAGAATCTGCCTGCCAATGCAGGAGATATTGAGATGCGGGTTCAGTCCCTGAGCCAGGAAGACCCCTGAGGAAAGGCATGGCAACCTACTCAAATATTCTTGCCTGGAGAATCCCATGGACAAAGGAGCCTGGTGGGCCACAGTCCATAGGGTCCCATAGAGTCGGACACAGCTGAAGTGACTTAGCATGCACACAGGGATAATGCAAGCCTCTGCATCCTGACTCTGTCTCAGAGTGAGAAAGAAAAAAAAATTTACATTCTTTAGAAAGAATCATAAACTCACTGATGTGCAAGGTTTTGTCAGGGTCCATTGGGAACGATCCAAAGGAAGTCAACTGAATTGGTGCCTAGAAGGCAAGATCACCTTCCTCACCATCACTTTCGTCAAAAGCCACCTGCTAAGACTTCCCTATAGCTCAAATGGTAAAGAATCTTCCTACAGTGCAGGAGACCAGAGTTCAGTCCCTGCATTGGGAAGATCCTCTGGAGAAGGGTATGGCAATCTACTCCAGTATTCTTGCCTGGAGAATCCCATGGACAGAGGAGCCTGGCGGGCTACAGTCCATGGGGTCACAAAGTGTTGGATACGACTGAGCAGCTAACACATACAAGTACCTTGCTCTAAAACTAGCAGTTTATTACACTCTATGCAGGGAGCCCAACAGGGGGATTAAGGACAGACACAGCCATGATGGACATGAATGGGCAGGACCATTTCTCAACCACTATGAGGGAAGCTTATGCTATGAATATTTTACAACCAATATGGATGATCTACTCAGAGCTGGGTCACTCTCATTCTTACCTACTAATCTTTGTACAACCTGCAACCATGAACAAGTGCTGCTCTCCGTTTGGGGCAAACTAGGCACCAGGCCCTGAGTCTCGGCGGTTGTACTGATCAACTGGACTAAATGAATGTGGACAAATACTGAGAGAAGCCACAGAAAACCACATGAAAATGTTTAGCAGAACTGCAGGGCAAATATTTACATTGTATAGAGGTTGAGAGTGGGCGTTAGCACAAAGGAAGAGAGTCGATAACTCTAAATCCTAAACTGAATGAAAGATACAGAGTTAATTGAAATGAAAGATAACTGTTTGACTTTGTTCTTGCTGCAGTTTTGAGAACATAAGCTTTAATCCCTTTCCTCAACTGTCATTGCCATAAAACAAAACAAATATCTCCAAGAGTCTAAGAAAAAATATCCTGCTAGGAAATAAGGCACTTATATTCATATTCAAAATTTTTGCTTTTTTCCCCCTCCATGTTGTTGTCTCTAAGGATTATGTTATTTTTATTCCCAATTTCTTTGAAGCCTAATACCCTGTACAGTGTTATATCTAACCACTAGAATAGTATAGTCACATGCATTAAATCCTAGTGGGCAATCTTCATAGGATATTAACAAAATTGGAACAAACATTTGCTTTGGAGAAATAGGAAAGGATTATATAGAGTAGAAACAGGTTCTGAAGGCTACATCTCCTAAGTATTCATCTAATTTCATTTCTTTTGTCTCTCGGTGTATTTTAAGATAAAATTCAAACACTGCAACCTCATATTCATAAGTTCACTTTCAACACTAATATATATTCCATGTATACATCATAGATGTGAGATAAACAAACATATATGTGTATGTGTGTGTGTGTGTGTATGTGTGTGTATAATATTCAAAACCAGGTGAGTTTCCCAGCAATCTTGTGCATGGGGTTACTTTGCAAGTCTGTTATATCTGGCCCAGAAAGCCAATAAAAATCTGGCATCTTTGAACAGAAATCAGTGCCATGATCCCAAGTCCTGATAAAGCTCAATCCTTACGTTAAGATTTTTTTCTTTTAATTATGTTGGCTACTATGAGCATGTCTGGGAGAACGAAGATTGGTTACCCTCTTAGCACAGCACAGAACTTAGAACGTGATGCGCATTTCCTGAACCATGTGGCACGCCTCTAACCAAAATGAAAGTATGCTGCCCTGACTTTTGCGACTGCCACATCGTATTTAAGTAGCACTCTGTGGTGCAGGGGGCACTTATGTACACACCAACCCCCTGTAAAAAGTGTCCAGGAGTTTTCTTCCACAGGAGAGCAAACTGAGGCAGAAAGACCCAAGAGAACTTGCCCTGAAATCAGAGGGCAATTTAAAGACAGGGTGGCTGACTTTTGGATTGCTAGATGGCGTAGCTTTTCAGAAAACTTGACTGCCTTCAGGAAACAAGTAATGGCTTATTCAGATTGCTTAGTTTCAACTCACAGAAGTTACGGCACCCAGAGATGACGAAAACAGGTAGTGTGTTCATGCTAGCCCGTGATCAGTCCAATTAATAATTTTTGAAATTCTGCCACATTTCGATAATCCAAAACCTCCCTAGCTAGAGCTGGATCAGATAAATAGGCGTTATCTGGAGCAAGCAGACAGCCTGTCAGTGCAGTGCTAAGAAAAGGGTAGTCGGGTTGCCCTCTGACTCAGCTGAATATTATTTGAAAAGTGGATTTTCACTGTACCAAGTTTAGACTTAACATTTCAACGTCATACTAATACTTGCCAGCAACTTTGCAAAATATCCCTGGAGCATTAAGAGAAAAATGAACAGGAGAGGGAAGCTGTAAAGTTACATCACGTTTGTAAATAGTAGCACATATAACAAAAAGAAAAAAAGTATATATATACATATATGCTGAGAAGAAGAAATAGGAGTACCTGCTTGAGGAGAATGTCACTGAAAGACTGTCTTCTTATGCTACAGAAGGGCAAGGAAAGGAACATTAACCTTTCGAGTCCGTTAAGGAACTTCTGAGCATGGAGCCTTTATTTTCAGTTTTGGTGAAATCCGTTCTGAGGCAGTAGACAAGAGGCTGTTATGACCATGAAATTAGGAAATGCAGAAACTCAAAACTAAAGAACTAGCACCACCATTTGACTAGGAGTGGAAAAGTCTTCTGTACAAAATAGAGGAGGGGGTGGCCTTTCTTTCTCCACACCAGGCCTGATTCTCACTGTCCTACCACTTGGGTCAAGACAGACATTTCACAAGGGTATAAGTCATCTGTTAATCTGCCTGAATTTTTTTTTTATTTGTATGAATACCAGCTTACTTTCTCTTGACTACTAATAAAGGTTAAAGTCTAGACAGGCATTTGGGGTTGGAAAAATAATAATCAAGTATTCACTGGGCACACAAATTTTGTTACAGCTCAGAGCAGGAGTGAGGATGCGTGTTCAGTGAGCATTTTGGTAACTTTCTCATTCAACATTGGCTTGACAGCTTTGTACTACTGGTCCCTGATCAGTTAGGTTCTTGACTTCAGTGTCCTGCTGAGGTTAGCTTCTCTTTGCCTCTGAAGCCGTTCCTCTGCCATCTGATCATCCCATGACCCATCTAGCTTTTCGTCCAGCCATTTAAGAGTTTCAGGGGTGTTTATTTTTTCATTTGCCTATGTAATATGTATTTTAAAGGTTCTTTTAAAAGCACGTTAGCTTTTTCTACTCAAATCTGAAGGAGGCTGGTTTTCTGCAAGTGAGGATGGTGGAGGCCAGGTAAGAGAGAAGTCTGTCTTGTTCCTAGGCCTTCTAGAATCTCCAAGTGCATGTTGACATCTGTAGGGCAACCCGTGAATCTCAAAATCAGCTTAGGAAAGAAAATCAAAATTCTCATAGTCCATGCTTTAAAACATTTTGAAAATAAAGGCTCTTAATGGTCATCCTCATGTGGTTCAGTGGTAAAGAATCTGCCTGCCAATGCAGGAGTTTGATCCCTGGATCAGGAATATCCCCTGGAGAGGGAAATGGAAACCCATTCCAGTATTCTTACCTGGTAAATCCCATGGACAGAGGAGTCTGGTGGGCTACTATCCATGGGGTCACAAAAAATCAGACATGACTGAATACACACACACATGCACACACAGGATTGCTTTCCATCTTCTCTATACTTGCGAGTTAGCCTGTAAAGTAATTTGAATATGCAAATTGCCTGAGATTAATTTCCACATAGAGCAGGACAGTTCAGTTCAGTTCAGTAGCTCAGTCATGTCTGATTCTTTGCGACCCCATGGACTGCAGCATGCCAGGCTTCCCTGTCCATCACCAACTCCCAGAATTTACTCAAACTCATGTCCATCGCGTCAGTGATGCCATTCAATCATCTCATCCTCTGTCATCTCCTTCTCCTTCCACCTTCAATCTTTCCCAGCATCAGGGTCTTTTCAAATGAGTCAGTTCGTCGCAGCAGGTGGTCAAAGTATTGGAGTTTCATCTTCAACATCAGTCCTTCCAATGAATATTCAGGACTGATTTCCTTTAAGATGGACTGGTTGGATCTCCTTACAGTCCAAGGAACTCTCAAGAGTCTTCTCCAACACCACAGTTCAAAAGCATCAATTCTTCGGCCCTCAGCCTTCTTTATAGTCCAACTCTCACACCCATACATGACTACTGGAAAAAAACATAGCTTTGACTAGACAGACCTTTGTCTGCAAAGTAATGTCTCTGCTTTTTAATATGCTGTGTAGGTTGGTCATAGAGCAGGACCTATTTTAGCTAATATGTGAAGTATTTCATTTTGACTAAAGAAACATAAAATGGCTACAAGATTCACTCACAAAAAGAACCATCATATATATTGATGCATTGTGGCAGTTTTATTAGCTTTCTATCATTTTTATTATGATTTGTGCCAAAAGGTAAATTATTTACTAAAATGTTTTGAAGACTTAGAGCATTCTGAAAATGCTCTAAGTCTTTAGAAAAAACATTTTTTAAATTAATTAAATCTTTCAATTATTTGGTTTGCCAGAATGCGTGAAGTACACTTTTCAAATAGCATTTAACTTCCCATCAAAATCAGTTGTGCACATCAATACAAAGAAGAAAATTATTTAGAGCAATAATTCTCAAAATAAGACATCCAATTAACTCTGAACTGAAAGTTATAGATTATTTTCTACCCACTAGAAATATAAATGTATAACATATCATTCAGATAAAATAAAAATTGGATCAATCCTCCTTCAAAGACTAGAGTTGACATTTATTTGCAGTTCAACATGTACTTTTTCAACTGGGAAAATAATAGCTTTTGCTATTTTGCCTTCCAAGCATGTACTAGAGGCCAACATTATTCTATGTACTTTCACCACAACTCAACGAGGTAAGTGCTATTGAAAACCCATTTTACAGATGAGGAAACCATGGGCTACCAAGATTAAGTACCTACCCCAACATTTCACAGCTGGAGTCACAGTTCAGACTCAGGTGGTATGATTCAATCACCAAAATTTTAACACTCTACTACAGAATCAAAACCAGCATACAGGAGCACACTTTGGGAACACAAGTTTTTTAACTTTTTATTCTATATTGGAATATAGCTAATTAACAATATTGCAATAGTTTCAGGTATACAGCAAAGGGACTCAGCCATAGATATTAATGTATCCATTCTCTTTCAACCTCCCCTTCCAACCAGGCTGCCACACAACATTGAGCAGAGTTCCCTGTACTGTACAGTAGGTCCTTGCTGGTTATCTATTTTAACTATAGCAGTGTATACATGCCCATCCCGCCCTCTAACTATCTCATCCCCATCCTTCCCCCTGGCAACCATAAATTCAATCTCTTAAGTTTGTGAATCTGTGCTATTTTGTAAATAAGCTTATTTGTATCATTTCTTTTCTGATTTCACATATAAGGGATATCATACAATATTTCTCCTTCTCTGTCTGACTTTCTTCACTTTGTATAACAATCTCTGGATCCATCCATGTAGGACACAAATGTTTTACATGTATCATTGGAAAGAAAAGTTGAGAAGTTATCAGTGAATGGGTAAGATCATCTTTCTACAGATTGCCATAGAAACAACAAAGTCCCTGAAGCAGTGGGAAACAATGTAACTGAAACAAATACAGCGCAAATTCAATCTCATAATTCAAAGAGTAGTATCATACCTTGAAGTCTAATTCCCTCATTTTGTTAATGAACAATAAAGCCTTTTATTTCATAAAATCATATCACCCACAATATCTTTATTTAAAAAAAATCAACATACACATTCTTTCATAGTTGCATGTTGTTTATTCAGAAGCACAGAACAAGGAAATTCTAGAATCTTTCCAGGTTCCAAGTTTTGGGTTGTTTTTTTTTTTTTTTTTTTCAGTACTTTTCTCATTCCAGAAGTGATCACTAACAGCCTGGTCTTCACAAGCAAAGTAAAGCAGAAAATTGATGCAATCTGTCTGGGTCATTCAAGCAAAATTTTGCTGTGTTCTGGTTGATTCGCGTTAAAATAAAACCCAAGTTTTTGATTTTGTTTCTGTCTGATGCCCCAGATGCTGGCAAAGTTTGTGACTCAATTACACAGTTAATTGCCCAAATTTTTTGTCCTTATTAGCAAAGATGTTTCCTCTGGGGACTGCTTTAAGTATGATTTCATCACATTTATGAAGGCAGCTCAGCATTTTATTTGCCTCATGAAAGCAATCACAATTGAAACTCTGCTTGCCTTGCGATACCAGTCAGTGCCCTAGCACCCACTCATCTCTCTCAGGAAAATTGCCCTGCGCTCAGCTCCTGTTGCCTAGACAACCAAGTTGCAGCCATAGGTCCCTCAGTCCCCACGTCAGATCAGAGCTAATTGGATAGGCATTTAACCCAGATAGGCAGGGACCAAGGACATGCCTAATACAAAAGGATGAACATAACCAATCACGTTCAAGCTCTCAGGATGGTGAATTTTGGAAACCTAGACTAAGCTATCGAGACACACAGGGAGGAAGAATGTCTTGGGGTAGACTGGAGGCCATCGTAAGCAAAGGCTTTTCTGAAAGGAAGTTACGTGAAGACAGAGAATGGCCAAGATCAACAAATATGGGGCTCTGGACCCATGAGCACACGGCAGGATACGGCCATAGCTGCGCTGGTCACTGGGCAGTTGTGAAGTCACACAAGTCTACCATAACCCCATTCAGTTCAGTTCAGTTCAGTCACTCAGTCGTGTCCAGCTCTTTGCGACCCTATGAATCGCAGCACGCCAGGCCTCCCTGTCCATAATCCTATTACCAGGTATTTAAGGGAGTCTGTTCTTTGCCATCAAAAACTGTAACTAAAACACTCATCCTGGATCACAAGTGTTAGCTTGGAGCAGAAGTCACAATGCACAGCAGTCCTGTTTTCAACATGATAGCACCAGTATCTGGTGACTCTTCCCAGTGTTAGTTACTCCAACTGAAACTCTCTAGCATGGTGGGCTGCAGTCCATGGGGTCGCAAAGAGTCAGACACAACTGAGCGACTTCACTTTCCCTTTTCACTTTCATGCATTGGAGAAGGAAATGGCAACCCACTCCAGTGTTCTTGCCTGGAGAATCCCAGGGACAGGGCAGCCTGGTGGGCTGCTGTCTCTGCGGTCGCACAGAGTCAGACACGACTGAAGCAACTTACCAGCAGCAGCAGCAGCAGCAGCAGTTGAAGCTTACAGGGGTAAAGATAGTCTGTTTTTTAAAAAAAAAAAAAGAATAAAAGGACTAACTTCCTTCAGATAACAAAGATGTTAGGCAGAAAACACGTATGCAAAAAGATAGCAATTCAATTAAACCTTACACTTCATCTGTAGAAAGGCCTTTAAAACCTCCCTGCATAAATCACATGCTTCTTCTTTATATAGAAAAAGATATATAGCAAGACACAAACATCTCATGTGAAGAAATAATTATTGAAAAGACTTCTGCTAGGAGAATCAATGGGTTTTCATACTGATAAGGGTGACAAAGGGAATAAGGATACCATGATTTAAAGTCGTAAAGCTCTGGTGGTCTAGTGGTTAAGAATCTGCCTCCGAAGGCAGGGGACACAGGTTTGATCCCTGGTTTGAGAAGATCCCACATGCCTCAGAGTAACTTAGCCTGTGCACGGCAACTACTGAGCACACACTCTGAACTACTGAGTCCACACTCCGCAACTACGGAACCCTGCATGCCCTAGAGCCTTGCACCCCAACAAAAGGAGCCTCCATAATGAGAAGCCTGCACATCCCAATTAGAGAGTAGTCCCTGCTCTGTGGCTCTGGGCAAAGAGAAAGTCTTTGCCCAGCAACGAAGACTCAATGCAACCAAAAATAAATAAATCTTTAAAAGTAAATAAAAAATAAAGTGGCAAAGCTAGTCACTCTGCTGAGGGAAGAAAATCTGTGATCCTCCTCCTTCCCACGAGACCCTGCACCTCCCCTCTTTTCCCAAAACACCAGTCCCTAACCACTGCCCAACTCTATCTATCTCAGTTGCTGGTTACACAAACTCACACACTCTTCTCCTTGGTGGGAAGCAAGGTCTGAACCAGGATTTGGAGATGGTGGGCCCTTCCAGGAGTTAATTTTCATGGACTATTAGGAGAACGTCTTGGGGGGAGAAGGAACTCCACAAATGTCACACAAAGCCAAGGAGCCAGGGCCAGAGAAAAACAATTTTTAACTACAGCGCAGATTTTTGTCTCTAAGTTTGTCAACTTCAGTGAAAGAACAGCGGAAGCAAAACAGAACAAAGGGAAGCCTTGATTCCTAAACCAGATGAACCATCAGGAGTGAGCAGCTCTCCCAAACTAAGGATTCGGGCCACTTAGCGGCAAGTGAACCCTGCCCTCCTTGGCGCCTCTGGCAGACAGTGGTGGCTTTAGCAGGCTTGCAGTGACTCTCAACACCTGGGGCAAGTTCAGCAGCATCAGCTTATTCACCTGGGGACACAGGAGGGAAGAATTTGAAAGGCCTTCAGGTTGTAAAGAAAAGAGTTTATGGAGAGCAGAGTGAGACAGTGTTGCTTTATTGCCATTTTCATCATACTTTCTTTCCTGGGATGGTCTATTCTAGATCAGCTATGGGCCACAAGAACTTCAAACTCTTATCTCCCAAATACCCCTAGTCTTCCTCCCTTCTGTTTCCTTCTCCATGTTACTACTCAAGACTTCTTCCACTCTGAGCTGGACAAATGCAAGAGCATCCTATCTCGTCTGACTGCTTCCAGCCTCTATTTCTAATCCATTGAACACTCCTTCACCAGATTACCTTCCTCACTAACCATCACCATCATGCAGATTAAGTTGCAAATCACTCCCCATCTCCCTGATACTCTGGTGCCAGCACATCTCTCCAGACGCAAGCTCTGATCAGGCGGCCTCATTCCCTGCTCCCAGGGAACAACCTCCTCCCCATCTGGGTTAGCTATGAGCTCATCACATCTTCAAAGTTCATCTCAAAGGACACCTTCATGGAGCCCTCCCTGACTGCCCGCCGTTGCCCTGCTCTCACCCACCTCTGCATCCCCTCTGTGTATTTCCTGCTCTTCCCCCCTCCAGGAACAAATCCAGAGGAAGCACTTCCTGTGTGCCAGGCAAGGATGGATAGATAGAACCTTTGTGTCTAGAAGGAACAGACACTTCAACAGATGAACTGTAAGACAACATGATAACTGATGCATCAGAACTGAAATACACTTTCACTGAATACTAAATAAGACCCTTAGGGAAATGAAATTCAGTCTGGTCCTGAGTTACTTGTGCGTCTCCCACACCTCCTACCACCGCTTGATTGCAGTCAATTGCAGGTTACCTGGGAGTGTGTCTTCTCCACCTAGATCCATGGCAGTAATTCACACAGCACCAGACACATTTTTTTTTTTCACTCAAGTGAATTTCAACTAGAGTAGAAGAGACACAAAGGTCTGTTTATCCTCATTTCCCCAACCCTCCATCATCCCCAGTGGCCTAGGAGACCAACATTCGCCTTGTTCTCCAGGCAGCAGAAACCATACAGCTTAACCAGGCACAGGGGTACCGAGTAGTCTCAACCCCCAAGGACATCCCTGTTAGGGTTTGGAAAGCTTCCTCTACAATATAAAAATCTGTACTGGAAACTATTTTCCCTCAAGACCTAATACTTTTAAGGTCTTTGAAGTAAGGACAGGAAGCAAAAAATAAAACATAGAAACCAATGAACAAAACTAGATAATTACATCAGAGATAATACATAGCATATTTAAATTACCTAGTTTTGGCATTAAGTAAAATGAGAGGATAATAGACAACAATAAGACAACATTTAGATTACTGGATCACTGTAAGTGTGAAATGTGCTTAAAATGGATACTAATACGAATATAATTGTGTTGCCATCAGTTGGACAATGAATGTGTTTAATTATTTTCTCTATCATCAAGTTTTGCTTGACGACTATATATCAAGTTTTTCTCTTATAAAATCATCTAGCCTTTTCTAGCTTCCTTACTCCACTTTTCAAAGCAAAGATCCACATGGATGGTTCCAGGGAACTTGGAATCCTCTGAAATCATAGCCAACCTTTTAGCTACATCAACACATGTTGATAAGAGTCTAGAGAGTCTAGAATCTAGAGAGTCTAGAGAGTCTAGTAATTTTCATGTGATTCTTTCTCTGCTCAAGGTTATGTGGCAGCCTGGATGGGAAGGGAGTTTGAGGGAGAATGGATCCATGTCTATGTATGGCTGAGTCCCTTTGCGGTTCACCTGAAACCATCTCAACATTGTTAATCAGCTATATCCCAATACAACATAAAAAGTTTTTTTAAAAAAAAAAAAGGAAAACAGAAACTTCATGCGATTCTTTATGAAGCCTAACAAGATTAAGAACTACTAAAGGCATGGACTTATTGTAAATTGTAACATGCTGTCAGCTACTATGTTTCCTTGAAATGTTTAACATCGTGGATAAGATTACTTTTCTTTTCAAAACTAATGCCTTCTACCAAATTAGTAAACTTTTATAGTTTGCACCTTTCTTCCAAACTAAATCAAGAGTCACTTCTCACTGTTTAACAATTTACTTGTAAAGGTCCAAAGAGGTCTTGATTTTTAAAACCTTGGATCCATCCTGGCAATTACCAAGTAGTAACAAGGAGCCACTCCTGGCATTCAGGATGAACCCTGGGAGATCAAGGTTGAGTAATAACCCAGCAGGTAAATAGTTTTCCTATAAAGGCGGCACAGAAAATTGCTATGCATGTGAGGGTTTGTAACTGGGTTTTTAATCTTTCCTTTTTTTTCCTGTGCCTTTTGTGGTGTTTCTTAGGAGATGTGTGTGAGGTAGATTTCCAGCTACAAACAACGCCCCGGGCACCTCATGGGGAGCCCGTCTTCCAGAGTCACCACAGGAGGGGCTTTGTTTATTGAAACATTTAAAAGGTGTTTTGGTGGAATTCCCACTCCAAGGAGGAGCCTGGGAGGGAGAACCAGCCCCCACCAAGCTGTGGGTCACCACTAAACCAGCCGAAGCAGCGGAGCCCTCAGACGCTCTCAGCAGAGGAAGCCGCCTGTCCCAAAGAGTTTGTGTCCTATTTATTCAGGCAAACAGAGGATATTCATTTCAACCAGTGAGGGAAACGTTAGGTTATGTAACGCTGGGGATGAAGAAAATGAGGCTTTTTTTTTTTTTCCTGGAGAAAAGTGTTGCGAAATAGTCCAGAAACAGCCTTCGGTTTCCACGGTCACTCCCCCAGAAGCTTCTATATCACAAGATCAACAGTCAGAGCGCTGGGCTCTGGGGTTAGGACTAGGGTTAGGGGAAGCCAGAGGAAAACTGGTGGACCCAGGACCCTCCCCCTACCTACGGCTGCCCCCTCCCCCATCAGAGCTCATCAGGGCTGTGGGAACCTCTGACCACACACCTTCAGCCGTCATTCCAGAACAACCATGGTCCAATCATCCGGAAGCATTTTTCCCACCTTCTCACACCCTGACACAACCTTAGAAAGAACCATTATTTATGGGTCTGGTGCACAGAGTCAGCCTGAAGTATCATTGCTGCTGCTGCTGCTGCTGCAGCTAAGTCGCTTCAGTCGTGTCTGACTCTGTTGGACCCCATAGACGGCAGCCCACCAGGCTCCTCCCTCCCTGGGATTCTCCAGGCAAGAACACTGGAGTGGGTTGCCATTTCCTTCTCTGAAGTATCATTAAGAATTATTAAAAGGGATGCGTCAGTAAGCCTGAGGTTAACCAGCGTACCAAAACTCCAGGCTGGTGAGGGCCGGGGATGGTTTGCAGAAGGAAGAAATAAGAAATGTGAGCCCAAGGGAGGTGTCAGCCAGGAGATGGGTCCGGAGAGGAAGGGACAGAGAGAGTGCGAGCAAGGGGGACCCCAGCTGGCTGATGGAGCAGAGACAAAGAAGTGACCAGCAGCCGACCGGCAGTTGGCAGAGCCCCAGGTGGGCAGGACAGGTGCAGAGTCACACAATAGGCCATGGAGCCTCAGGTTACCAGGACATGGGAAGCTCCACCCCTGGGGAGGCTAGGGAAGAAGGCCAAGACTCAGCCACAAAGCACGGCAGAGCTAGTCATTTGGGCAGAATTTGAGAGATTAGTTAGGAAACCCATTCATTTTTTTCCCATCTAATAATTATTTACTGAGCACCTGTAACATGTTAGGTATTGTTCTGGGTGTTGCGAACATAGTATTTAGTAAACAAAATAGACCCAAATCCCTGACCTCATGGAGTTTACGTTCTAGTGGAGAAAAAAGAGGAGGCAAACAATAAACCAATAAGTAAAAGTGTGTGTGTGTGTGTGTGTGTGTGTGTGTGTGTGTGTGTGTGTGTGTGTGTGTGTGTGTGTGTGTGTGTGTGTGTGTGTGTGTGTGTGTGTGTGTGTGTGTGTGTGTGTGTGTGTGTGTGTGTGTGTGTGTGTGTGTGTGTGTGTGTGTGTGTGTGTGTGTGTGTGTGTGTGTGTGTGCGCTGCCGCTTCAGTTGTGTCCAACTCTGTGCGACCCTGTGGACTGTAGCTGGCCAGGCTCCTCAGTCCGTGGGGTTCTCCAGGCAAGAATGCTGGAGTGGGTTGCCCTGCCCTTCTCCAATAAGTAAAATACGTGTGTGTTTAGTTGCTTAGTCGTGTCCAGCTCTTTGTGAGCTCGTGGACTCTAGCCCCGCAAGCTCCTCTGTCCAGGCAAGAATACTGGACTGGGTTGTCATTCCCTTCTCCAGGGGAATCTTTCTGACCCAGGGATCAAACCCCCATCTCCTGCATTGACAGGTGGAGTCTTTACCACTGAGCCACCTGGGAAGCCCAATAAAGAAAACAGTAGGTCAGACACTGCCAAGTGTAAAGGTAAAGATTAAGCAGGGAGTGGGGACAAGGAGTATTAAGAGAAAGACTGACCTTTAAGCCTGGCAATCAGACAGGTGACCTTTGAGATGACATTGAGCAACCGCCCAAAGATGGTGAGGGATAAGCATCTTGAGTCTGCCATAGCCCGAGCAGTAGCAAGTGCAAGGTCAGGAATGTCCCAGGCATGTCTGGGGAACAGGGTAGAGCGAAAGGGGCTAAATTGGTGCCCACAAGGGTAGAAGGAGGAGGAGAGGTGGGAGGGGGAAAAGGAGCTCTACGTTGTGAAGGACCATCCATAGAGGACTGGCTTCCTCTGGAGATCTTTGGACAGAAGTGACAGGATCTGACTCCAGTTTTAAAAGACCCTACCATACCTGATTAGTATAGATCTGTGGGGTAAGTGGGGTGGCAGGAGAAGACAGCAGGGGCAGGAACCAGGGAGCACCCCCAGAGTCCAGGTGAGAAGCCAGAGTGCTTCCACCAGGGTAGTGATGGTAAGAGGGCCAAGTAGTTACATTCTGGGTGAACTGGAAAGGTACAACATGTCTGCTGATGTCCAAGGAGTGAGAGAAAGAAGGGAGGCCAAAACAACCCCAAGGCTTTGGTCTCCAGAACCCTAGTATGGAGCAGCAATTTATTCAGACAAGGAAGACCCCAGTAGGCCCAGGTTGGGGGGAAAAGAGGGCTCTAGAGTCCAGTTTTAGGCATGTTAAGTTTGAGGTGCCAATTTAGACAGTCAATCCTTGAAAGAAAAGCCATAACAAATGTAGACAGAGTATTAAAAAGCAGAGACATCACTTTGCAGACAAAGGTCCATATAGTCAAGGCTATGGTTTTTTCAGCAGTCATGTATGGATGTGAGAGTTGGACCATAAAGAAAGCTGAATGCCAAAGAACTAATGCTTTCAAAACTGTGGTACTGGATGAGATTCTTGAGAGTCCCTGGAGCTCAAACCAGTCAATCCTAAAGGAAATCAGTCCTGAATGTTTATTGGAAGGACTGATGCTGAAGCTGAAGCCCCAATCCTTCGACCACCTGAAATGAAGCTGACTCACTGGAAAAGACTCTGATGCTGGGAAAGATTGAAGGCAGGAGGAGAAGGGGTAGACAGAGGATGAGATGGTTGAGTGGCATCACCAACTCAATGGATATGAGTTTGAGCAAACTCCAGGGAATAGTGAAGTAACGGGAAGCCTGGTGTGCTGCAGTTCATAGGCTCACAAAGAGTCAGACACAACTTAGCAACTGAACAGTAAAAACAACAAATGGATATGTTGACAACTGAGGTCAATAGAAAGTGCTTGGATGAAGATATAAATAGGGGGTGCATCAGTGCACAGATTTAAGACTTTTGAACACAATGGCTCCATGTTGGTAAGAGTGGACCCCGACATCTCTCCTCTTTCTTTTAGCTTCCCAGAGTCCCAGACTCCCTATTCTCAGTTGCCTATAATCTCCCTGTTATGTCTTCAGCTGAGTTTGCTTTCCTTACTCCTGGCTGTTACCTCCCTCTTCATCCTAAATGTATTTATTTGCTTTTCATGAACCCCATGCCCTCAGAGGGCTCTTTTTCAGATGTGACAGGCCAGCAGATATAAACTAAATTAATAGGTCTAAATGTCTGGAAATTACCTTTCAACAAATGTGAATTCTTTTTAATAGGGAACTTTAGGCCATGTCAGAAGTCCCATTTGGGACACACGGCATCCTTTGAGTTGCATACAGGAAGACAGCTGGCTCCAAGGATGAAGGTACTGCCCTTGAGACACAAAACAGACATTTCATCCACTCTCAAAAACAATCTTTCGGAAACTAGATCAAGACCTTTGAAATATATATATTTCCAACTGCAGTTTAAGTAAAAGCAAACCATACTATTTTATACTATTTCATTCAGCATTTTCATAGCATCCTAAATGCTCCAGAAATTCAAATGGAGAAAAGCTTATTATTCTGAAAGCTGGGAAGAACCAGATAGCATGAGAAGAAGAGGCCTATTGAGAGTTGGAAAATAAATCACAAATGTGTGTCGGCCCAGATAGGTGTCTGGTACTAGGCTGATATGCCTTGCCTGGAGACACTTCTAAGAAACATTTTTCCATTGATTACTAGTAGTTTGCAAACTTGACTGTCAACTAAGGAGTCTTTATAAATATCTATGCCTAAACCACACCCTCAGATGTTCTCATTTCTGAGAAAAACCAGAGCATCATTTTTTTTAAAATCTCCAGGTGAATTCAATATGCTGCAAGAGGATCAAACCCCTTTGCTGTTCAGTAGCTAAATCATGTCCTGCTCTTTGCAGCCCCATGGACCGCAGCATGCCAGGCTTCCCTGTCTTCCTCCATCTCCCAGAGCTTGCTCAAACTCATGTCCACTGAGTCAGTGATGCCATCCAACTATCTCATCCTCAGTTGCCCCCTTCTCCTCCTGCCTTCAATCTTTCACAGCATCAGGGTCTTTTCCAATGAGTCAGTTCTTCACATCAGGTGGACAAAGGATTGGAGGTTTAGCTTCAATCTTTCCAATGAATATTCAGGGTTGATTTCCTTTAGGATTGACTCCTCTGGATTAGATTAATCTGTTGTCACCATTTCTATAAATCTGTCCCAATCAAGGCTATTCCCATGTCTCACACACATACAATCAAACCAGACCATGACATCGCCATTTCCTCCCATTACTATCTTTGTACTTTACTTCCTGTTTCTTTCATTACATTGGCTTTAACCTATTTTTTATTATTTTTTTTACAAGTTTGCTATGTTGAACAGTACTGCTTAAGCGAACGTGTGAACTTTCATTAGTCGAAAAAAATAACTGCTGGGCAACCATTCCAATGCCTGAAAAAAGAAAACTAAAACAATACAATATTCCAAGTTTATGCCAAGACTTCCTCCCTTTGCAAACTATGCTGCAGAAATTACACGGCGCACCCCGTTCCCAGAGCAAGAGCAATTCTCTTATTGACAATGTGGGTAAGGAAGTAAACAAAAAAAGCCATGCTCATTTAAAGCCACTAAGAAACACAGGCCAAAAGAAAAATAAAATCAATCAATCCTTGCCAAGTGGAAAAGAACAAACCAGCAGGGACTGAAGTTCTATATTAAGCTTTTAAAAGAGTATTTTGAACAATAGAGAATAAATACTGGGTAATCACTCCAAAGATTTACAAACAACGAGACAAAACAATGCAAACCCAGTGGATCCCACGGGGCGTGTGTTTACTCTCCCAGGAAAAGCTGGACACCCTGAAGTTCATTAATGGAGTGCTCCGCGTGTCTTTACCCATTCACAGCAGCCTCTCGGAGAACCACTGGACTGTCAGTAACAGTCCCTGTTCTTTAAAACAACTTTTGGAAACACTGTCAGCCAGCACTCAAATTCCCATTTTACAGAAAGCAAGACAAAGGCAGGATCCGATCAAACTGAGTGGCAGTTAAGCTGCCTCCAGCACAGGTAAGAGTGGGAGGCGCCCATTTCTGATGGTGTCTTGGAGTCATCACGCACCAAAAAGTTCCATCCATTTTCCCAAGAAAATCAGTGCCTATCATTTCACGTTCTCACCTAAATGTTCCTGTTTCTCCAGGAGCTCCTTCCTGTACTCTCCCCTGGTCTTTCTCCACACACTGTCTCCAATTCCAGCCTCCATCTTCATTTCCCAGCTGCCTTCTGTGGTTCAAACTCTGTTATAATTAGCTCTAAGGGACGATCCAAAAGGCTTTTCTTCTGCCAGGGTTTTGGTGAATAGATGTGTCTTGAGATAAGCAGCCATCTGCTAGGGTTTAGTAATATTCTTTACTGACTAGCGGTTGCCCTGGAGAGGCAGCTTCCCTGAGTGGTAAGGGATCGATGCGGAGAGGGTGCAGATAAGGGGTCTCCAGAACGCCTTCCCACAAGGAATGCTAAATGCAGTATGCGAGGGTGCCAAGTCGGGGCGGGAATGGTGCCCATGTGTTGGCTCTGTTAATTAGCGCCATTTGAAGATAATTATGACAAGACCACACAGGGAGAGCATGATGTTTCAAGTAGAGTAGGCCATTAAGTAAACAGCAGTACGGAACTCTGTTGCCTGGGTGGTTGTGAAAAATCTTCCAAAGGATGGACGGAAGGATGCTCAGGGCTTCTATTCTCTGGAGTAACCAAAAGGAAAAGTCTAAGCAAAACTGCCGTGCTCTGATCACTCCCAAATCGCCCCAGATGCATTCAACATACTTAGCTTTTGTTAATAAGACAAAAACTTTAATTACCATTTCAGCTCCAGAAAGGTATGTGGCTGGTGCCTCCATATCTCAGTCCATTAAGAGCCATTGCCCTTGAAAGCCCAGGCAGGACCAAGCGGGGACCTGTGTTGAGAAGGTGCTGGAAGCACTGTGGGGGAGCACGCTGGCTTCCCAGTGGCACCTACTGTCTACCCACCCACTCTCACCCTCTTGTTTCGCCTGCTCCCTCGGCTTTCACTGCCCAGTTCTTGACTTACATCAGTGCCATTTCAATCCCTGTTTCCTTGAATTCTGACATCTGTGGCCTTCCTAATTCTCTTGCTTTCCTCCCTTCCTCTTAGGCACGGTCAAAATTTTGATTCTGTTTTCTAACCCTTTGCCACCTCCACCTGTGACTTGGGCTTCTGGATCTCAGCCAGCTCTCTGCTGCCCCCATCTGGTCCGCAGCAGCATACGCAGATAGTAATCTGACAAGTGAAAGTGAAGTCGCTCAGTCGTGTCCGACTCTTTGCGACCCCATGGACTGTAGCCCATCAGGCTCCTCCACCCATGGAATTTTATAGGCAAGAGTTCTGGAGTGGGTTGCCATTTCCTTCTCCAGGGGAATCTTTCCAAACCCGGGGAACGAACCCGGGTCTCCCACATTGCGGGCAGACGCTTTACTGTCTGAGCCACCAGGGAATCCCTTAAATGCAGCACCGGCTTCATGTGATTTCTGACATCCACTTGAAATTTTTTCATTTTATTTCACCATAACCTGACTTAATGTATGGGCTCCAAGAAGTTTGCTCAGTCATGGCTGACTCTGGTGACCCCATGGACTGTAGCCCGCCAGGCTCCTCTGTCCAGGGAACTGTCCCGGCAAGAATAGTGGAGTGTGTAGCCATTGCCTTCTCCAGCGGATCTTCTTGACTCAGGGATCAAATCCAGGTCTCCTGCATTTCAGGCAGATGCTTTACAATCTGAGTTACCAGAGAATCACATATTTAATGCACAAGTTATGTTAAATGAGTAACTGAGCCACTTTAGGGAAAGTGTTCTATTTCTTTAAAGTAACTGTTGAATGGGAGTATCATGTTGAAAACCTTGAAAAGTCCAGCCTAAAATGATGACTTTTCTAAAATCAAGAGGACACACTGTATAAAATGCAGAGTAATTCCAAAAAGTGACATTTATGTAACACTGGGTTTTTCTTTCCTTGCACTTCAAATTTCCTATGATAGTAATAAACAGGGTGGGAAGAAGAAAGAAAAGGAGGAGGAAGAAAGACTCCTGGTTTGTGAAGCAGCTCAGAAACTTGTTAGAATAACTTTCAGCATCTGAAGCCGCTGAGTTAACCATGCAGCCATTCACAGCCAAGGAAGAGCGGGAGCATAAACAGGTGTTCACCTGCATGTCACCAGCACGTTGGCTGGAGTCATGTACACAGTCGACTTTCAACAAGCATTGGTTGAATAGATCGATGAATGCATATGTAATTATCAGCACTTTGTAACCCATACCTTCACTTAGTAAACTCTATTTGCTAATTCTTATCACCTGGAAATGACAGGACTACGTGTCATATGCACAAATGCACGACAGTTACAGGCAGCATGCTCCTTCATCTTCAGCCTTAGTTACTCCTACCTTCACGTTCTGTATTACTGGTCAAAAAATGGACCTGGGGCTTAAAAGCTTTTGCACAGAGAAGGATACCATCAATAAAATGGAAAGAAAATCTACTGAATGGGAGAAAATATTTGAAAATGATATGACTGAATATTCATTGGAAGGACTGATGCTGAAGCTGAAGCTCCAATGCTTTAGCCACATAATGCAAAGAGCCAACTCAGTGGAAATGATCCTGATGCTTGGAAAGATTGAAGGCAGGAGGAGAGGATGAGATGGTTGGAAGGCATCACAGACTCAATGGACATAAGTCTGAGCAAGCTCCAGGAGATGGTGAAGGATAGGGAAGCCTGGCATGTTGCAGTCCATGGGGTTGCAAAGAGTCGGACACAACTGAGTGACTGAGCAAAAATGATAACTGATAAAGGGTTAATATCCAACATATATAAGCAGTTCATACAACTCAACAAACAAATCAAACAATTCAATTAAAACATGAGCAGAAGACCTGAACAGACATTTTTCCAAAGAGGAAATACAGGTGGCCAACAGGCATATAAAAACATTCCCAACATCATTTACCATCAGGGAAATGCAAATCAAAACCATTATGAGATATCATCTCACACCTGTCAGGATGATTATCATCAAAAAGAACATAATTAACAGATCTTGGCAAGAATGTAGAGAAAAGGGATCCCTCTTACATTGTTGATGGGAATGTAAATTGGCACAGCCACTGTGGAAAACAGTATGGAGGTTTCTCAAAAAGAAAAAACTGAAATCACAATATGCCCCAAATGTTTCCCTCCTGAAATAAAACAAAAACACTAATTTGAAAATATATGAGTACCCCAATGTTCAAAGCAGCCTTATTTACAATTGTCAAGATATGGAAGCAACCTAAGCATTCATCAACAGATGAACGGATAAAGAAAACAATGGAATACTACTGGTCCATGAAAAGAACAAAATCTTGCCATTTATGGCAACATGGATGGAGTTGGAGGTTATTATGCCATGTGAAACAAACCAGGCAGAGAAAGACCAATACTGTATGACTGTACCTACACACGCAATCTAAAAAATACAACAAACTAGTCTACACAGCGTGAAGGAAACAGACTCACAGATGCAGAGAAAGAACACTAGTGGTTACCAGTGAGATGAGGGAAGAGGGGAGGAGAAATGTAGGGGTAGAGGATTAAGAGGTGCAAATTATTATGTATAAAATAAGTTCAAGGAAACTGTGCAACACGGAGAATATAGTCAATATTTTATGATAACTATAAATGGAAAGTGAAAGTCACTCAGTTGTGTCTGACTCTTTGTGACACCATGGACTATACAGTCTGTGGAATTCTCCAGGCCAAAATATTGGAGTGGGTAGCCTTTCCCTTCTCCAGGGGATCTTCCCAACCCAGGGATCCAACCCAGGTCTCCCACATTGCAGGCGGATTCTTTACCAGCTGAGCCACAAGGGAAGCCCAACAATACAGAGGTGAGTAGCCTATCCCTTCTCCAGGGGATCTTCCCAAATCAGGAACTGAACCAGGGTCTCCTGCATTGCAGGTGGATTCTTTAGCAACTGAGCTATCAGGGAAGCCCTGCAATAAATGGAGTATAACCTTTAAATTTGTGAACCACTTTATTGTACGCCTGTAACTTATGTGATGTTATACACTATACTTCAATTATAAAAAAAATGGGCCTAGGAGTAGCAAATGTATTTATTTTTATAAATCACCAAAACATTTCAAAGATAGTGGTTTCAGAAGACAGTGGCTCAGAAGATAGTGATCTAAAAATACATCTCTACATTTCCTGTTCTTTATAAAGCATAGTATTACTCAATGGAAATTGAATGCAGTCTTACGAATATTGCCTTTGACAGGTCCTTGCACCGATGTCTGGAAGGTATTTAGTGGGGCTGGTAAGTCTGATGATCTTAGATAAGAACAGAACTGTAACTTAGGTTCAATAGAAAATTATTCATTATCTTTTGTAACAGAGAAAAACCATTTGGCTTTAATTAACATCCAAATTAAGCACATCAGTGATAGACAGGTGTTTTAAACAGCAAAAAGTAACATGCACTTTTTTGTAGTTTATTTTGATAGACTCAAGATTGAGTCTGTATGTCTTAGGAAGATAAACCCAAAGGCCCAGTGCAACATGATGGGAGCAGAGCTGCCTGTGCTAGTTTGAAAAAGCAACGTTAATACCATGGCATTTTAATTATTTATGGGAAAACTGACCAAAAAAGATAGAGATTTTATGCAATACAAATGGTATGCTTTTATAAAGGCTGTATAACAGTCAGTAGACTGAAGAGCTCAAACAATGTAATAGCTAAATACATAAAGCAAAAGTTCTTTAGAAGTGTAAGAATTTTATTAAAATGCAGTTATAGTAGAAGATGTCAATAGATCCCTAGTAGGAGAAAATCAGTGTTACATTTAATTATCTACATTTGATAGTGATATAGAGACTCTGAGATTCAACTGCAGAATATTTTCCCATCAACCATTTATAAAACTTACTTATGAACTTAGCCACAAAAAATGTGCTAAAAAATTTTTTCAGAGGAATTATAGGTCTACAGGAGAAACAATCTGATAATAACCCAACAAAATTGGAATAAAAAAGATAAAGTTTTTTCTTAAAAATTGAGATATATAAGGGCTTCCCTTGTGGCTCAGCTGGTAAAGAATCTGCCTGCAATGCCGGAGACCTGGGTTCAAACCCTGGGTTGGGAAGATCCCCTGGAGAAGGGAAAGGCTACCCACTCCAGTATTCTGGCCTGGAGAATTCCATGGACTATACTGTCCATGGGGTCACAAAGAGTCGGACATTACTGAGAGAATTTCATTTTCACTTTTTAAGATATATAAGCTTAACTAACCTTTAGAATTGAGGAAATCAAAGATGCTCAAACTATCTTGATGGCAATGAAAAAGATGCTTCAGACCAAAACCTATGGGCCACAAAAAAGCTGACTTAAATGAAGTTTTTTTATATATCATATATAATGATACATTTTATATAAGTTATATAATGCTATCTATATAACTGTATCTTTATATTTATAATTATCTGTATAATTATATCTATATTATACAGACATCATTATAATTATATATGTGATTTTATATTATACATGATAATATAAAATAATACATACAGCATATCAGTATGAAAGCATATATCATTATATATTATATATATACAAATATACAATTTAATGCTCATTTTAAGAAATCAGAAAAGAGCAAAATAAATCCACAAATTTAAGAGAAATCAGAACCTGAAGTTAAGGAAGGACCAAAAAAATTGAAAGAATAAATAAATCTGAAAGCTGTTTATTTAAAAAGACCAATAAAATAGATAAATTTCTTGTAAACCTGATACAGAAGAAAAAAAGAGAGAGAAAGAATTAAAATATGTCAAACTAGCAATGAGAAAACAGTAGTGTTTAAAAGAATTACACATAAAAACCTAAAACAATATAAAAAATGTCCTGGCAGGCCTTCCTAGAAAAAATATAAATTACTAAAATTGACCCAAGAAATTGTGGGAAAGTTGAGTAGGTGAATTATCATACAGTGGGGTTGAGGGGCTTCCCTGGTGGCTTAGCAGTAAACAACCCACCTGCCAACGCAGGCACTCCAGGGTTCAATCCCCGGTCCAGGAAAATCCTATAATGCCAAAGGGCCACTCCATCTGTGCACCACAACTGCGAAGGCCCTAGAGCCCACTCTCCACAAGAGAACAAGAGGAGCCACCGAAATGAGAAGCCCACGCACGGCGACAGAGGGTAACCCCTGTCTCCTCCCCTGGAGAAGGCCTGAGCGCAGCAAGGAAGACCCAGCACAGACAGGAGAAAAGGAAAAAGAAAATGAGGTTACAATCCTACAGGATCACCACTGATTCCTGTGTAACACATAACGGAAACACGAATTCATTCCCTTAATGCCCTAGTCAGCTCCCCACTCCTCGCAGGCCAGAGGCATGGAGTTGGGGTCTGGTGGGGCCAGAGGCAGCAAACACCTCCTACCTTCCCACCTTTATTTGGTGGCACCGAAGCAGCAGTGAAACTTGAAGCCAGGCCCCCACGAAGAGCACCCAGAAATCCTGCCCAACCACTTTTGGGAAAATACAGCTAGTTGGTAGAGCAGAGTGGTTAAGACGGTAGGTGCAGCAGTTGGGCCTGGGATTGGCTCCACTCAAAGCCTCCATTTTCTCATCCATAAAATGGGACTAATAGAGGTGCCCACTTGAGTGGTTACTGTGTTGCTGAGATGAGCGGTAAACACATGGAAAGATTTACCACCATGCCAAGCACACGACATGTTCAGAAAGTGTTAACTATTATTTTGTAGAAAACTACAAAAATAAATACACAGATAAAAGAGAGCAAAAAGTAACAAGAGAACAGCTGCCATCAGGAGCAAGAACTTCCGGACTCCCCTGGTGGTCCAGTGGATAAGAATCCACCTGCCAATGCAGGGGACACAGGTTCGATCCCTGGTCCAAGAAGATGCCCCATGCCACCAGGCAACTAAATCTATGTACCACAACTGCTGACGCCCACTCACCCTGGAGCCCATGCTCCGCAACAGGAGAACCCCACACCAGCAATAAGACAGTAGCGTCAGCTCTCTGCAGCTAGAAAGCCCGCTCGCAGCAATGAAGACCCAGGACAGCCAAAAATAAATATTTTCGAAGAGCAAGGACTTCTAACTCCTGCTCACCTTGTGCTGGGAATTCTCCAGGAACTTTCTCCCATTCCCTGGGGGCACAGCTATACCATATCTTCTTCTCTTGTCTCTGCTCCACTTCCTCCTTGATCCCTGAACACATTCCTCTGAGATCTATTTTGAGCTCCATCCCACCTTACTTTCTACGTTATTTTACTACATCTTTTTCTGTGAAAAAGGTAAAAGATAGGTAAGATGAGCCATTTCCTCAACTCCTTCCTCTCCAATATGTATGTTCTTCACCTAGACGTGCCTCCCATTTTTCTCAACTATTAGAGAAAGAACCATTGATTCACTCAACAGACATTTCATTGAGCTCCTACTGTGCGCCAGCAGCAAAGGACCCTGTACTGACAGAGCAGAAGGGGTCTCTGCCCCAGTGAAGCTTGTGAAGTGGAGAGAGGAGGACAAGAGATAAACAAGAGAACATCAAATGGTAATAAATGCAGTGAGACATGGATATGTGGGTATTGGAATGGACACTGGCTACTTTGGGTTGGATGGTCAAGGAAGGCCTTGATGAATTTAAAGTGAGAGCTGGGTGCTACAAAGAAGCCAGCCAAGAAAGGGTCTGAAAACAGAGCACTGTGGGAAGACAGACTTGCTGGAGCAAAGATCCAGGTAAGAGAAGCCTGGGCAGGGGTGCAATAATGCAAGAAACGTACAGTCATCCCTTGGATTTGGGAGAGATTGATTTCAGGACCTCCATGGATACCAAAATCCTCGGATGCTCAAGTCTTTTACATAAAATGGTGCATAGAGTGAAGTAAGTCAGACAGAGAAAACCAAATACTGTGTATTAATGCACATATGTGGAATCTAAAAAATGGCATAGATTTGCAAAGCAGAAATAGAGACACAGACATAAAGAACAAACGTACAGACACCAAGAGAGGAAGGGGGTGGGAAGGGAATAATGGATTGGGAGATTGGGATTGACATATATACCCCACTATGTATAAAGCAGATAACTAATGAGAACCAACTGTACAGAACAGGGAACTCTACTCAGGGCTCTCTGGTGACCCAATTGGGAAAGAAATCCAAAAAAAGAGGGCATCTATGTACATGTGTAGCTGATTCACTTTGCTGTACAGTAGAAATTAACATAACAGTGTAAAGAAACTCTACTCCAATTAAAAATAAATAAACAAAATAAAATGTTCAGTTCAGTTCAGTCGCTCAGTTGTGTCCGATTCTTTGCAGTCCCATGAACTGCAATATGCCAGGCCTCCCTGTCCATCACCAACTCCTGGAGTCCACCCAAACCCATGTCCATTGTGTCGGTGATACCATCCAACCATCTCATCCTCTGTCATCCCCTTCTCCTCCTGCCGTCAATCTTTCCCAGCATCAGGGTCTTTTCAAATGAGTCAGTTCTTCACATCAGGTGGACAGACTATTAGAGTTTTAGCTTCAACATCAGTCCTTCCAATTTAGGATTGATTTCTTTTAGGATGGACTGGTTGGATCTCCTTGCAGTCCAAGGGACTCTCAAGAGTCTTCTCCAACACCACAGCTCAAAAGCATCAGTTCTTCAGCGCTCAGCTTTCTCTATAGTCCAACTCTCACATCCATATATGACTACTGGAAAAACCACAGCCTTGACTAGATGGACATTTTTTGGCAAAATAATTTCTCTGCTTTTTAATATGCTGTCTAGGTTGGTCATAACTCTCCTTCCAAGGAGTAAGCGTCTTTTAATTTCATGGCTGCAGTCACCATCTGCACTGATTTTGGAGCCCAAAAAAATAAAGTCTGACACTGTTTCCAGTGTTTCCCCATCTATTTGCCATGAAATGATGGGACCAGATGCCATGATCTTTGTTTTCTGAAAAAGCTTTAAGCCAACTTTTTCACTCTCCTCTTTCACTTTCATCAAGAGGCTCTTTAGTTCTTCTTCCCTTTATGCCATAAGGGTAGTGTCATCTGCATATCTGAGGTGATTGATATTTCTCCCAGCAATCTTGATTCCAGCTTGTGCTTCATCCAGTCTGGCGTTTCTCATGATGTACTCTGCATATAAGTTAAATAAGCAGGGTGACAATATCCAGCCTTGATGTACTCCTTTCCCTATTTGGAATCAGTCTGTTGTTCCATGTCCAGTTCTAACTGTTGCTTCCTGACCTGCATACAGATTTCTCAAGAGGAGGTCAGGCAGTCTGGTATTCCCATCTCTTTAAGAATTTTCCACAGTTTGTGGTGATCCACACAGTCAAATGCTTTGGCATAGAGTCAATAAAGCAGAAGTAGATGTTTTTCTGGAACTCTCTTGCTTTTTCGACAGTCCAACGGATGTTGACAATTTGATCTCTGGTTCCTCTGCCTTTTCTAAAACCAGCTTTCACATCTGGAAGTACACATCCTCCTGTATATTTTAAATCATCTCTAGGTTACCTAACGCAATGTAAATAGTTGCCAGTGCAGGGAAAATTCAAGTTTTGCTTTTTGGAGATTTCTGGAAAGCATTTGCAGTTGGTTGAATCCATAGATACAGAACCCGTGGACGTGAAGGGCTGAGTGTAAAAGACAATAGAGACAATAGGAAATATAGCTAGAGAGGCAGATAGGAGCCAGTTCATGAGGGCTTTGGAGGTCCAGGAAAAGAGCCTAGATTTTATTCCAAGTGCAAAGCAAGGCCAAGTGCAAAGCAAGGCCATTTTTTTCCTCCCTGCAATACTAAGTACCCCCCCCCACACACACACACACTCCCCTCACTGCGCTTGTTCCATAGCCTCTGGTCTAAGTTTACCTTCAATATCTTCCATTTGTTCCCTCTCTCATACGCCCTTTCCCTCAACTTGACACATGCTTTAAAATCTCCCATTAACTAAAAGAAATAAACTTCCCTGGATTCTGCTCCTCACTCCAACCAGGCTCATTTATATCCATTTTCACCACACCGCTGTAAAACCTCCTAAAGATGTCAAACACACATAATACTTATGATGCCAGGCTCTGTTCTCAGAGCCTTGTCTTTATTAACTCTCACAACAACCTATCAGTGGTTATATGGTGATGCCCATTTTATAGATGAAGAAACTGAGGCAGGGGTAGTTAATAACTTGCCCAAGGTCAGCCCGCTAACAAGGGGCAATCCCAAGGTTCCCACTCAAACATTTGGTGCCAGAGTCTTCCCTCTTAATCTGAACTCGGTGCCCCTGGGGCTTGCTCCATGAAGCAAATTTTTGTCTCCTTGGGTCCCTCAAGCAATTTTTTTCAAGGCTGTCACTGTCCCTTCTTCCTCTACCTTCCTAAATTTCTGTCGTCTTCATAGTGTTGAGAACCTTCTCTGTGGTGGGACTCACTCCTCCCATGTGTCCTCGCCCCTCCTCTTCCCTCCCGGAAACACTAGCCCATCTCCAGAAATTAGCACACACCCAGATCTCAGGACAGCAGCTTCCCCGCTGATGCAACCTCTCCAGGCTTCCCACCTCCCATACAACTTCCCCACCACTGCTGTGAATGTTTCTAGAGTGCAGCTGTCACCAACACCCTGCTCAGAGATCTGCTCTGGCTCCTATAGACCTGAGGGCTCTTGGAGCAGGTCAAGGAGGAAACTGCAGTGGGCCTGGCCAGCTCAGTGGAGACTGGATGGAGGGGACAAGTGGTCCAGAAGCGGTGGGCCCTTTTGTCATACTCATCTACTGGGAACATGATCGCTGCTTCCACAGGATGGGGAGAACATGTAGTTTTCGCCATAGAGGTAGTTGACACTCTTAAAAATCAACCAATAGATGCTCTTAAAGTATCAGGACGGCCAGAAGAGGCACCTGTCTTTCCCTCCAGGCCAGCTGTGCAACTTCTTTTCTTCACTGAAAAGCTGAAAAAAAGAGGGCCAGTAGTCAGGATCCCCTGGGAAAGGGACTTTATTTTTTGTAATATCTCCAAATCTCAGGCTTAATTTTTTTTTTTCAGTGCAGTTTTTCTTCCCCACTGCAGCTTTAAATCAATTTCAGAATGCCAGTTACTTATGGCGGACCCCTTTCAACAATTTTCTATGAAGAGCCCAAAGAAAGACACTGAAATTAGCCAATTTCTTCTGATGACTATAGTTGTACTAATGGAATTTTTTCAATAATTTCTTAGTTTTTCAATGCAATTCTTTAGACCCTGACAAAGTAAAATGTAATTTTTAAGTGATACAAGGAAATACAGCAGGAAATAACCGTCCAAGAGATTTAGGGGAATTGAAATAAAATAACCTAAATGATTTGAGAACTAAAATGGGGCAAAATTCTTGTCTCTGTCTGTCTCTTTGGAGTAATCATTTGAGATAATATCTCTACATCCCTAAAAGAAGATACGGGTAAGAATGAAATCATTTCTTAATATGCCATTCTGTTTTAGAAAATGTGATAAAACATTTTATGTTAGCTGTGTGAGATGATTTAGAAATCATTTATTCTTGAAGTATTTGAAACCTTTTAAGTCTTGGCATGGGAAAAGGGAGGGTAGATCTGTTTTTAAAAAGGAGAAGAGAAGGCTGCAGGAAAGGATGGAAAGAATAGTGCTGGGCTAGGATGGTTACCACAAGGATGCTCATCCCTCTCTCTGGGGCCAGCCAGCTGTCACCCCCTTCCCAGTCCCTTCACCTTCAGCTAGGGCATCAAGGGACTTGTTCCGTATCTGCCAAAATCAGAGTTCAGCCTGTAAGTGAAATATCACCGTTTACTCTCGGAAGCTCTGAGTGGCACAAGAAAGGAGAGGGGAGAAGAAAGGGCAGCAATGAGCAGGCTTGTGTGCAGAAGGCAGAGGAGGCCACGCAGACAGCAGCCAAAAGCTGCCCCTCCCCCCTCCCTCCCAGACCACGGAGCGGGGCTTGCATTGGTCCAGTGGCATCCAAGTTCCGAGTTCACAGTCCTCTCCCCGCATTGTCTCTTTAAAACAAAAATCTCTCCGAGGCCAGATTTAATGATGAAATTAACAATGATTTATGTGTCATGACAGACGCTTCTAAAAAACAAACCACTTAAAAAAAAAAATCAGTGGACTGGATGGAGCTTAGGTTCAAGTCCAGTTCCCTGTTACCCTGCTATTTCTCTGACCCAACCCACCTCATTTTCTTGTTTAATGGAGGAGGCTCCCAGCCAGGAAAATAAGAGCATGAAAGTGACCGCGCAGGACACAGCTGCGAGCAAGGAAGAATATTAATTCTGCTCATTCTGAACTACACCCCCTCCCACAAAGAGAATTTCGGGTGTTCACGAAGCTCGCTCTGATTTCTATCATTGCTATTTCTGTTCATGATAATAACAGCAATACAACAAAAACATATTTTGAGGACTACAAGTTTTTGGCAGTTAGATTTGGCATGTCTTTTACCTAATCTATAATTGAAAGCAATAACTTGGAAAATACTTGTGTTTAGTTGCTCAGTTATGTCCAACTCTTTGCGACCCCATGGACTGTAGCCCATCAAGCTCCTCTATTGCTTTGTAAACCCAAACTCATCGTTATGATAAAAGGATTATGAGTGTTATCGTTTGTCTCCTAAGACCATCTTCAAGGCAACTCTGTCTTCCTTTCCTATTTCCTTCTAAGTTTAGCAGTGAGAGAGTTTTATTGCAGGAAAGAAAGGGTTCAAAGGCAGAAAAAAAAGACATCAGCTTTCTCTGAACTGACTTTAAGCAACCACACTGATCAGTCTCACATATGGAAAAAATAGAAAATAAAACTTTACACACAGGATAGGGAGATTTAGACTGTTTTTCAAACTGTAAGAAAATGGTGCAGTCTGGGTTGAAAAAAATAATTTTACTGTTTTTGCCAGGCAGGTGCTGTGTGTATGGACTTGTTTGGGTGCTCCATCACTGAGCTTTATCAGATGGGCTGAAGAGCTGGGTGTTTGGCAGGTCACGCCGGCAAAGATAAATCTGTGCCTGGTATTTTTCTGCCTAAAGAAAAACTACCTTCTCTTGTTATCTGAAACATTATCCTTATCATACCTGATACATTTTTAATACTTATTTCTTTGGTAATCCTTTTTTAAATATGCTATTGGGTTTAATAATAGATCATTTAGAAACTAAGTCAAGATCAATATTAAGTTCTCTAAATTAATTTACCTGAAAATACGGTAATGGCATCCTGGTTTAATGTGCTCTCAGGGAAGTCTGACCTTCTCCCAGTAATTCATAAAAGCAGTGTTCACGTCCATCTGGTGGTAACAGGCGTTTTCAGCATGTTCTCCAGTCTAAGGATGGTTTTCTCTGCGGGATCTATACCTCAACACTTCTTTTTCTTCTGAAGTATGGTTGATTTACAATGTCGTATTAGTTTCTGGCGTACAGCATAGTGATTCAGTTATACATATATGCAGGTTCTTTTTCATATTCTTTTCCATTATGGTTTATTACAGGATATATTACCTCACTGCTAAATCATCAGTTCAATCTTTTTTTTTTTTTTTTAGACTAGTCTAGTGCAGTAGTGAGAAGGGGGGAAGAGTAGAACGAGGAGTTCGATCTGTAACTGACTGTGAACAATCAATTGAGATAACTCACTACCTTCGGACCAGCCCTTTTTTTTTTTTTTACTTCAAATCGTGGTAACCTTTATCCATGGACCAAGAGTGTGATGCAACTGGCGTGACATCAGAGACAACCAGAGGGAAGTGGAGGTGGTTTAGTCATTCAGTCGTGTTCAACTCTTGTGACCCCATGGACGGTAGCCTGCCAGGCTCCTCTGCCCATGGAATTCTCCAGGCAAGAGTACTGGAGAGGGTTGCCATTTCCTTCTCCAGGAGATCTTCCCAGCCTAGGACTCGAACCCAGGTCTCCTGCATTGCAGGCAGATTCTATACTGACTGAGCTATTAGGGAAGCCCTGGAAGCTGCTAAAATACACCCAGGATCCTTCCTGGAGTGGACATCTTTGACGAACAGGGTCTTTGGCTGTGAGCCAAAACCACCACCACAAAGAGAACCCCGCCAAGCAATAGGGTTTCGGTGAAAACCTACATGCTCTGAGTTCCCTTTGGAGTTCATGTCCTTCACTTTTACGTTGCTGATTCTTTCACAGTCTTGTTTTTCCACTGTCTGGAAGAATGGGTGCTTTGTTTTAGACCACATCCATAAAACACATAGTCAGAGCTTCCCTTGTGTATTGTTCTCCTCTGGTCTCTAATCGTCACCTGTTGTAAGACTTTTTCTCCAAAAAGACTGTCCCCAAATATCAGGCTGTACTTTTCTGAGCCACTGTAGCACCTCTCTCAGTCCTGGGGACATGGTGAAATCTCTCCTAGGAAATGAATGGGATTGAACAAAGAAGGGACACAAACCTAATTCTCAAGTCAGTGATTCATAACCCACAGAAACTAATGCGTTTCCATAATTACAGTAACCACAATTTGAGGTAGTTAGACACCAATTAAAGGCACTAATCCTTCGATTACTATGGGCAATCAATCTGGAAAAAAACAAACAATTAAAACCAAAGGCACCAATCCATTGGCGAGAACTAACTCTGAGTCTATATTCCTCAGTTCTTACTAAATGTATTGAGAAAAGTGCTGACATTTAGACTGTAGTCCAGAAATCTCACTTAGTCACAGTGGAAGAATAGGTCTCAAAATAAAAGTGTTGAGTAGAATATTATAAATCAGATTTTGAACTACCCAACCCACTGGGAGATCTACAGGCCCAAGTTAATTTCTAAACCAACTCCTTCCTGCAATAGAGACACAATCTCAGACACTATGTGTTCAAGGTGCTATACAAAACATGCCGCATGTAATTGAATAATCACCAAAAAGAAACTGAGGCTCAAACAGGTGAGAAAATGTCTCCAAAAGCATGTAACCAATATCCACCTTGCCAGTGGAGTAGCCCAAACCATCTGTTAAACAGTGAGTGTCATGACCCTCAGGTAGTTTTAGAGACTTACCCACCATTACATTGGGTTCAGGGCCAAACCATTCCTAGAACAAGTTCTCCTGAGTCACGCTTGAGGCTTGCTTTCCTTTATAGAATAAACAATGACTTAATTTACTAGCTGCACAAAAGTTTAACAAGAATTTTCCAGAGAAGCCTGGAACAACACTCCACATATTTTTTCTTATAAACAAACCCCTTCATCTTCCAAATAACATGCTAAAAACTTTTAAAACTCTTCTTTGCAACTCATGTTGAATAGAAACTGAGAAGTGGTGGACTTGGGACTCCTTTGGACCCTGGGTTGAGAGCTGCCTCACAGAAGAGGAAGCAGAACCTCCAAACACTTCCTCGCGGCCCACGTCCTCTGGTTGGTACCACTTGCTCACCTGTGGTCTTCTCTGCTTTTCAAGTCACAATCCACAGATTTGCTGACGCAAAAGTCAGGGATGAGGAGATGGAGAGAATTGGTAGCAGGAATCTTGGGCAATATGGCACAGATGTCAAGCTCAGCCCAAGACCCAGACAGAGTCGGGTTTGGATCCTGGTTCTTTCATTTCCCAACCATTGATGGAGCACAATTTATTAACCTCTGTTTCCTTGTCTTTCACCATGGTGCTTATCCCCAAGGTCGATATGAAAAGGAGATGAAAATCAGTTCTCAAAACGTATTAGCCATTATTATTTCCTAGAGCTGGAAGTAAAATTATGTTGTTGCCCATAAACTGTATGCTGGCAGCTAAAGAAATGGAGTTTTTTTTGCTATGACTGAATTCCTACTGGATACATTCTAACGAGACTTCCTACTTTTAGCTCAAATATATATTTTGAAGAATTTTACATGCATTTTTCATTTAATCCTCACAATAACCCCATAAATGAGGTTTGGAAGATGAGGAAATACACACTTAAAAGAGCAAAGAGTTTGACCACAGTCATGTTCTAACAGTGACAGCAGTGTCTTCGGAACGTGGGTCTATTCATCTCAAAGTTTAGCTACTGATCTGTACTGACCAGCCATTATACTGAACTTGCCACGGAATCATAAAAAATGTGAGAAATGAAGTCATGGGATAACCAGGTTGAGAGTTTAAGAATAACACAGATTTATACTATTCTATCATCCTTAGCTATGCAGTGGTCACTGAAGTTGCCAGAGCAAGTCATAAAGTCCTTTGCAGAAATTATAGGGAATTATATACATTTTATATATGTTTTTCACATTATATACATTCATTGCACCTAGAATTGATGCTTTTGAACTGTGGTGTTGGAGAAGACTCTTGAGGGCCCCTTGGACTACAGGGAGATCCAACCAGTCCATCCTAAAGGAGATCAGTCCTGGGCGCTCATTGGAGGGACTGATGTTGAAGCTGAAACTCCAATACTTTGGCCACCTGATGTGGAGAGCTGACTCATTTGAAAAGACCCTGATGCTGGGAAAGATTGATGGCAGGAGGAGAAGGGGATGACATAGGATGAGATGGTTGGATGGCATCACCGACACAATGGACATGGGTTTGGGTGGACTCCAGGAGTTGGTGATGGACAGGGAGGCCTGGAGTGCTGTGGTTCATGGGGTCACAAAGAGTCCAACATAACTGAGCAACTGAACTGAACTGAACTAGGTAAGTATACAGAACTGATGTTCCATTCTGATTTCTTGGAAAGTATTAAATTCCAAAGTGCTGAACTTAGGAGTATGCAGACACATCTATTATAAAATGGACATATTGCACATAGATACATGCTAGTAATTCTCTTATTCTTTTCACCATCATAAATAAAGATGTCCTTCCCACAAACAACTGTCAGTAGAAATGTGTTATTTTTCAAGACAAATTATGTCTAATAGTTTCTTATGTTTCCATACCTGTTGCCACCTTAATTTGGCTTTAATGATCAGCCAAAATCTGCTATAAATTTTAGGGTTAAACATTATGAATTGACATGTATATCACACACATTCTTTTTCTGTTCTTTGTTTTTTAGCTTAGTTGAAACTCACACTATTAACTGTTACTTTGAAGAGAAAGCTCTTGGTGAGGTTGGAGTGTTGGCAAGGAAGACGCTGGCCTTGATGACTTTCCCCTATCAAGGGTCCAATTCCTAGACTTTGCCAACAACGAGGGTGTGGAGCTTTTTTTCAGAGGCTGGCTCACAGAGTCCTATAGCTCAGCCTGGATACCACCAGTTCATTCCTTAGTCATAAGATCTCGATGGTAAAAAGGGCTGGGACACTCGCATCACTGGCCAAACCATTTTATGAATGGAAGTTTGCAGGATAAACAAAGGAACCAGAAAAGGAGAGAGTTGCTGGCTGATTCTATATAGGAAAGACTTCCCCCTGGGGCTGAATGAGTCTGAGGTTCCAGTCACCCCCTCTGCCAGTCAGTGTTTTGCCATTGCCTTCATGTCTTGGAACAGACTCCTGGGGCTTTCCTTTGGGAGCCTAAGTGGGCTGTTTTCAGGAAACCTTTTCTAACAGACTTATGCACATATGTACTATGGCATTTAAAACCTGGATTTAGACCCAGGCTGGGCTGCTTTCCTAGCTCTGCGGTCTTAGTTAGCCATAAATTCTCTAAGCCTGAATTTCCTTATCTGTAAAGTGAGAATGATATTCCTTTCTTTCAGTATTATGTAGGGATTAAATGAGATAATAACTTTAATGCACTACGTGGTGCCTACCACATAGGAGGTGCTTATTATATGACATCTATCACCATTTTAAATAAAAATGTTATAAGCACATATTATTTATAAATACATATTTAATATTGGCATCTGAATTTTGCATGGAAGGAAAAATAGTGCGAGGTTGCTGACTCATTGAAATTAATGGTTTTTAGACTAGTGCTTTGTGCATGCTGCTGCTGCTGCTAAGTCACTTCAGTCGTGTCCGACTCTGTGCGACCCCATAGACGGCAGCCCAACAGGCTCCCCTGTCCCTGGGATTCTCCAGGCAAGAACACTGGAGTGGGTTGCCATTTCCTTCTCCATTGTGCATTCTGGGAATCAACTATTTTTATTAGATAAGCAGTGTCAATAAGCACAATTTTAATAAAATTAGCAAGTAACAGCACTGTGTTTGTAAGTAAAGATTATGAAATTTTTGTTAAATGCAGAGTTCAAAAACTTAGTGGCTTATTGTTACCAAAAGGGAAATGTGGGGGTAGGGATAAATTAAGAATTTGGGAATAACATACACTTACAACTATAAAATAGTATCCACTATTATTTTATGTATACTGTACTTTACATACATTATGTATCAAATAGATAACCATCAAGGACCTACAGTATAGCACAGGGATATACTCAATACTTTGTAATAACCTGTATGGGAAAAGAATCTGAATAGATAAATATAACTGAATCACTTTGCTATACACCGGAAACTAACAAGGCATTGTAAATCAACTAAACTTCAATTTAAAATTAATTAATTCCTAAGAAAAAATGTAGAAGGGAAAAAAGATTTCATAATCAATAAGTGCTTTTTGTGGGTCATTTCATCTCCATGGAAGGAAATATTTAGAGAAACCAAAAAGGTCAAACTAACCTGAAGCACAATTTTGTTGGCAAGAGTTTAAGTTACCTTTAGCATATTTCATTACACTGTAATCAGAACCATCAACAAATATTTACCAAACTGCCTACCACACTCAAGGCACTTCAGTGTTGGTTGCATTCATGGCTAACTGATATGAAAAATTACTAAGAAGTGTACAATAAGGTACCTGTCTTGGATGATTAAAATCTAATTGAGCAGCAGAAGGTAGCATAAACATAAATTTATATTTAAAAAAAGTGACAAAAACTAGCCTACAGAATTTTCCATTTTTTGGAAATGTGGCCAGGTTAATATTGAAAAATATTTTAAAACACAAAGCTTATGATGAGGGAAGACAGTAAAGAATTCTCTAATTATCACAAAATGTTGGTCAATAACCTTAAAAAGAAAGATTTAGATCAAATGATATGAAAATGTCAATATTCAACCATTTCTTAACATGCATAACCAGAAATTTTTTATGGTTTAATTTCAGTGAGCCATTCTTTAAACTCAGATATGTACTGGCCTGTGTGTAACCCATAAATTTTACCCACTCTAAACTCCTAATTATTTCTTCTGGGGCTTTTTCAGATTCAAAGTAAATTTGGGGAGAAAAAAATTATATGATATTTAAACTCAGGGGATTGAAGAACTAGCATAAAAAGTTGATTAGTGATGCATGAAGTTTCACTCAATACATTTCATAAAGGGAAAAGTGCTAATGTGCTTGGTAGAGTCACTCCAGTAACTCCAATTATTGACACAGTACAATGCAGTGAAATTAACTAACAATCAGATTTAAGAATAATTTTCCCCAATAAAGGACTTGTTTTGCTTAGAAGATTGTGCAGATTACAAACACTTGTGGGCTACAGTTTCTACCCAAAATATTTAACTTCAAAACAGATTGTAAATAATTACAATGTAATATAATGGAGATATTTATTCTTAAATTTTTATGTCTTCAGAGGTTGTCCAGTTTAACTAAAGTCCCTTTTGTCATTTTTGAGATACAGTGGATCTCAAAATTTTAAATGCATCTATATTTTGCCATGTATTTTTAAAGTAAGTTTTAATTCCTATTCAACATTAAACTTACTTACAACCATACATCTAAAATCCAAGTTTTTAAGAAGACATGATAACCTGATCTGAATAGACAAAGAAAGATTTAAAAAAAAAAAACAGTCAAAATGCGCTCCCTGAAAATAAGAGATAGACTAATGTAATTGAAGAGTTACTTCTCTATCATTTGCTGATAAACTAAAAACTCTCCTAATGTAAAAGGTTGTCATCATAATTTAGGAGCTCTGAAAATCTAATAACCTTTCATTTTCAAGCACTTGAAGACACCAAACACACAGCCCACATCCATGTCTTGGCATCACTCTATAAGAACCAAAGTCTTTCTGCCTTGTATGATTGTAACCCATAATGTGAGGTCTTGATCTGATTATATCTTTTCCTAGTATGTTAGATTATTGGAGATTATTATTTCATCAAGTAAAAAAATTAAAACTTAACCATTTTTGAGAGCTAGAGAATATAATTCCCAATCAAATGAATTAATATCAGATTCTGAAGACATTTGAAGCTAGACATTCATTTATCTTAATGATCAGAAATTTAGATACACCAAAATAAAATCTATTAACCAAAATTTTTTTGGACAAAGCTCACAAACAGTTTGTTTAGACATTGATAGTATGTCTGGCAGTCACTTCTGCTTTCAGATAAATTTGTTTACTGAAAGAAAACACAAAACAACTGTCTCAAAAGCCATCAGTAATTTTTCCAAAATCCAGCAAATATTCACAGTAAAGGGAATACTGATTGTCACGGGGTGTTCATGGTCAATTCATCACTAGTTACTGAAAAAGTGGTATAGCAAATAACCAGCTTGCATTCCGAGCCTTAGCTAAAAACTAAAAGCAAAAACAAATGCATTTAGAAAAGAGATCCTGTGAAGGACTGGGTTGGCCAAAATGTTCAACTTTTTCCATAATGTGAAAGGAAAATACAAATGAACTTTTTGGCCAACCCAATACTAATTATAATAAACACTGGGTTAATATTCATAACATATAAAGAGCTCTTTAAAACTCTCCTCAAATCTCCATAATGGCCTATATGGGAAAAGAATCTAAAAAAGAGAAGTTATATGTATATGTATAACAGACTCACTTTGCTATACACCTGAAACTAACACAACATTGAAATCAACTATACTCCAATAAAAATTAATTTTTTAAAACCTATTTTTTAAATGAAATATGTGAACAGGAAAACTAACTAAAGATTTACAAAAGACAAAATACTAAAGGCCAATAAATATAATTTTTTAAGCTCTACCTCATTGGTAACCAAAGACTTACAAATTTTTAAAACCGTATGCTACCAGCTTTGAAATAATATTTACAGTGCTGATGATGCAGGAAATAGGCCCTATGGGACAGAGCTGGGGGCAGAATAAATTGTTACCTTCTTCCTCAACAACAATTTAAGTTCAAAATCTCAAAGCAATCAAGAAAGAGAAAACCTTTCCGATTGTCTCATCTACAATTCAGGAAAAATAATTGAAAAAATATCCCACTCATGAAAACAAACAAACTAAAATCTTTATTTATATATATATATATATATGGGTTTCCCTGGTGGCTCAGACAATAAAGAATCTGCCTTCAATGCAGGAGACTGGGATTCAATCCCTGGGTGGAGAAGATCCTTTGGAGAAAGGAATGACTACTCACTCCAGGATTCTTCCCTGGAGAATAAAAGATCTTAAAATATCCATTATGTTATAGACTCAGAAACTTAATATTGCAAATGTAATCTTATTTCCAAAATCAGTCTCTGCATTGAGGTCTTCTGGAAGAATAAACATATAAGAGTAGCCTAGATATATCTCAAAGAAGAAAGGAGAAAAGTTAACCTGCACATTTTACTAAGTATCATTTTAAAACTAATATTGACTTAGTATGAAGCAGTTCATTAATACACCAAATTACAAGTCTCAAACAGTACTGCTGTGTCAGGCTCTGTCATGCAATGGGTAACCCACTGGACTTCTCTTTTTTTTCTTTTTAGTCACTTTTATTTTTTTTTAATTTATTTATTTTAATTGGAGGCTAATTACTTTATAATATTGTAGTGGTTTTGCCATACACTGACAGCAAAAGAGACACAGATGTGTAGAAGAGTCTTTTGGACCCACTGGACTTTTAAAACAGCACTGTTACGACATGAACTGTGCTCCCCGCCCCCACAAAATCCCCAGTACTTCAGAATGTGATTGTATTTGGAGATCAAGTCTTTAAATAAGCAATTAAATTAAAATGACATCATTAGGGTGGGCCTTAATCCAAGATGACTGGTACCCTTATAAGAAAAGGAAATTTAGACATACACACACACACACACACACACACACAAAGAAACAATGCCAAGACACAGGGAGGCCAAGGAGAAAGACCTTAAGCAGAAACAAACCCTGCTGACAACTTGTTATTGGTCTACAAGCCTCCAGAATTGTGAGAAAATACATTTCTGTGGCCGGTCTGTGGCATTTGTTATAGCAGCCCCAGCAAACTGAAATACAAAGATGAAGGATATTTAATAATTTAGTACATGATGAAAATGGCCTTTCAACTCAGTGAGGAAAGAAGAAAATATAGGCAAAACATTTTCTGACATAAATTGTAGCAGTGTTTTCTTAGGTCAGCCTTCCAAGGGAATATAAATAAAAACAAATGGGGCCTAATCAACTCAGTGAGGAAAGGATCAGTTCAACAAATTATTTTGGAATAACGTTGGCTTCCCTTTGACTCAGTTCGTAAAGAATATGCCTGCAAGGCGGGAGACCTGGGTTCAGTCCTGGGTTGGGAAGAGCCCCTGGAGAAGGGAAAGCTGACCCTCTCCAGTATTGTGGCCTGGAGAATTCCATGGACTGTATAGTCCATCTGGTCGCAAAGAGTCGGACACAACTGAGCTACTTTCACTTTCACTTTTCACATATTGGGAGAAAATGAATTATTTTGAGTTCATAATTTGTAGCTGTATTATAAAGCATAAACTAAAACACCTTGGTTGGTCTTCATTTTCAATGAAAAGCATTTTTATAGTAATAGAAGAAAAACAAATATAACCTTGAGGGAAGGGAGAGTTTTCTAAGCAGTAAAATATCACTTAATGTATCATCTTATCTGTCTCATTTACCAAACTTCAATTCATGTGTAGTTCTGTTTATTATATTCTATATAACAAAAAATACAAAAAGCAAAACTAAATGTAAAACCACTAGTGAAGGAAAATATTTACTACATATACAGTAGGCAAAGAATTTTTTTAATGTAAAGAGTTCTTATTAATCAATGAGAAACAAATATCAAGGTCAAAAAATAGCCACGAATTGACAAAAGAAGAAATAAAAATGGCCACAGGACATGAAAAGATTCAACTTCGCAGCAGTAATGAAAATACAAATTAATGAATGAGATACAGTTTGTACTCATCAAACTAGCAAAGAGTTTCTAAAAATAATAACAATGAGAATCTTTTCTTTCATATTTAGCACTTAAAAAAAAAGATATTGTTCCCTACCAAAAGTTCAATACACAGTCAAGAAATTTTCTGCAAAAAAATTAAACTTTGTTTTTTGACATTTAAGCCCTTGAGACATCTGGAGTCGGATTTTGTATGTGGTATGACACACAGGGCTTCCCTGGTGGCCCAGACTGTAAAGAATCTGCCTGCAACGCAGGAGAGCCAAGTTCGATCCCTAGGTTGGGACGATCCCCTGAAGAGGAGATATGGCTACCCAGTCCAGGATTCTTGCCTGGAGAAGTCCATGGACAGAGGAGCCTGGTGGGCTACAGTCCATGGAGTTGCAGAGTCAGACATAGACTGAGCCATTTCACTTTTGTGACACTGGAATTCAATTTTCAGTTTTATCTTTTCCTATTATATTTAACCATTTTTACCCAGTAGAATAATCCATCCTTGCCCCAGTAACCTAGCATACCACCTCTGTTATATGGCATACTTCAGTTCATGGGCTGTCAAGCATGTTAATATTTTGTTTGTCAGTTTTCTTATTTCTATGCCTTTTTAATGATAGGTTCAGAATAAACCCTAGTATCTAATAGGGCAAGAGTCTCTTTTTATTTTTCTTCTTTAAAATGTTCTAGTTACTCTTAGCTCTTTACTTTTTCACAAAAATTTATTCATTAATTTATCACATATCATGAAAAACCTTGTTGGGACTTTTATTGGACTTTCATTGAAATTATAGATCAGTTTGAGAATTAACATTCTCAAAATATTATCTTCTCATGAATGAATATGATATGAACTTTTATTAGTCTTTTTAATATCTCAGTGAAGTTTTATGATTTTTTTCTTTCTCAAAGAACTTTTAACACTTTATACTGTTCTCAGATTCCTGATATTCTCTAATGTCAGAGTATTTTTTTCCTGTCCCTTTTGCTAGTACATTGAAATGATAGTGACTTTTGTATATTCAGCCATATTATGGTCTCTCCTGTTGTTTTAGTAATTTTCTGAAGGTTCTTTTTTGCTATGTAAATAAGATATAATTTGAAGATGATAGATTTCTTTCTTTCTTTGTAAACCTTATGCTTAAATCTATAATTCTCACATTTTTTGCTTCATATATTTTGAGGTGGTTAATTGGGTGTATATGTGTTTAGAATTTACTACATCTTCCTGGTGAGTTGAAATTTATTTCTTTTCTCTATTACTAATAAGATTTTTGTCAAAAAATGAGTTTTGTCTGATGTTACTGTAGCTCTACCAGCTTTCCTTTGGTTAATATTTGTTCATTTCCTCCACCCTCTTATTTTCTGGTTTTGGGTGTATTTATGCTCCAGCTATAGTCATATGAAAAACATAAGTCTGGCACATTTATAATCTGAAAGTTCCTTTGAACTGGTAAATTCAATCCGTTTGTAGTTATTGTAATTAGTGATATATTTATATAGCTTTCTATCATCTTATTTTACTCTTTCAATTTGATTCTGCTTTCTGGTCCTTTTTTTAACCCTTTCTTATTTTTTTTCTTCTCTCAATAAATTAAGAATTGAGCATAATCTGATATCCCTTATCTTTCCCTACATCTTCATCAGTTTCCTTTATGTTGATCTAGCATTTTATGCCTGGGAAATCATGAGTAAAGTTTCCTGTTTTGTATTCTTTGCTATTGATTATACCTTTAAGTTAACAAACTTTACTGAGACGCTTGATCATCTTTATTTCACACATCTCTTGTGTGCATGTGACAGTGAAGAGTCTGGGTACCAGAAATTACAATCATTTCCTGCCCCACCGAACAGCTCCTCGTGTCAGTGTTTCATCAGCTACCTATGGGCAGGCAGCACTAAGATAAGGCAGTCCTTAAATCACAGCCCACCACCTCCTCTTTCTCTCAACTTCCTGCTCTCCCAGGAAGCTTCCTCACTGCCCGGACTTTGTTTCTGAGGATACACACTGCAGCAGTCTGAACCACAGCCTTGGGGGCAGACACTAAATGCTCCAGGCTAAAGCAGAACTCTGAAATCTCATCTCCTATTTAATCATCCCACAGACACACCTGGCTGCAGTCACCACTCCTAACACACACACACACACACACCAATTCAAAGCACTCTTCTCAGTTCTTTTTCTAAATCTTAATATTTTCTTTCTATAATTTGTCCAGATGCGGAAGATGAGAACCAGAAACCTCTGCTAGTTCAGCATTGCATAAGAACTCAAATCTCAGAAAATCTCATGTACAGAAATGTCCATCACAGGGACTTCCCTGGTGGTCCAGTGGCTAAGACTCTCCACTCTCAGTGCACAGGGTCCAGGCTCAATCCCTGGTCAGGGAACTAGATTCCACATGCCACAAGTAAGAGTTACATGACACAGTTAAAAATCCTGCATAATACAACCAAGACTGACCATTGCAAGTGCCACAACTAAGACCCAGTACAACTGAATAAATATTTGAAAAAAAGAAAGAATCGTCCATCACAGGATCTTTATAACAGGAAAACAGTTTTTTTAATCCATAGTAAAATTTTAAATAAAGAGATTCAATGTATCTATAACATAGAACACAATGTAGCCATTTAATTGTATTGTAGAAAAAACATCAAATGGTGTGGGAAAGCAGCTTTAATAGTTGATAAATTTTTTAAAACCAGTTTACAAAACTAGCCTGCAATATGATTTGAATTCTCTCTGTCTCTCTGTCTGTCTGTCATCTCTCTCCATGTGTATATATATACATATATGGAGAAGGAAATGGCAACCCACTCCAGTGTTCTTGCCTGGAGAATCCCAGGGACGGGGGAGCCTGGTGAGCTGCCGTCTATGGGGTTGCACAGAGTCGGACACGACTGAAGTGACTTAGCATATATATACACACATAAAATATATACACACATATGTACACAAACACATGTTCATATACAAATAGGAATAGCAGAATGCATGTTCAGTTCAGTTCAGTTCAGTCGCTCAGTCGTGTCCAACTCTTTGCGACCCCATGAATCGTAGCACTCCAGGCCTCCCTGTCCATCACCAACTCCCAGAGTTCACTCAGACTCACGTCCATCAAGTCGGTGATGCCATCCAGCCATCTCATCCTCTGTCGTCCCCTTCTCCTCCTGCCCCCAATCCCTCCCAGCATCAGAGTCTTTTCCAATGAGTCAGCTCTTCGCATGAGGTGGCCAAAGTACTGGAGTTTTAGCTTTAGCATCGTTCCTTCCAAAGAAATCCCAGGGCTGATCTCTTTCAGAATGGAATGGTTGGATCTCCTTGCAGTCCAAGGGACTCTCAAGAGTCTTCTCCAACACCACAGTTCAAAAGCATCAATTCTTTGGCACTCAGCCTTCTTCACAGTCCAACTCTCACATCCATACATGACCACTGGAAAAAACATAGCCTTGACTAGACAGACTTTAGTCGGCAAAGTAATGTCTCTGCTTTTGAATATGCTATCTAGGTTGGTCACAACTTTTCTTCCAAGGAGTAAGCGTCTTTTAATTTCATGGCTGCAGTCACCATCTGCAGTGATTTTGGAGCCCCCCCCAAAAAAGCCTGACACTGTTTCCACTGTTTCCCCATCTATTTGCCATGAAGTGATGGGACCAGGTGCCATGATCTTCGTTTTCTGAATGTTGAGCTTTAAGCCAAATTTTTCACTCTCCTCTTTCACTTTCATCAAGAGGCTTTTTAGTTCCTCTCCACTTTCTGCCATAAGGGTGGTGTCATCTGCATATTTGAGGTGATTGATATTTCTCCCAGCAATCTTGATTCTGGCTTGTGTTTCTTCCAGTCCAGCGTCTCTCATGATGTACTCTGCATATAAATTAAAGAAGCAGGGTGACAATATACAACCTTGACACACTCCTTCTCCTATTTGGAACCAGTCTGTTGTTCCATGTCCAGTTCTAACTGTTGCTTCCTGATCTGCATATAGGTTTCTCAAGAGGCAGGTCAGGTGGTCTGGTATTCCCATCTCTCTCAGAATTTTCCACAGTTTATTGTGATCCACACAGTCAAAGGCTTTGGCATAGTCAAGAAAGCAGAAATAGATGTTTTTCTGGAACTCTCTTGCTTTTTTGATGATCCAGCGGATGTTGGCAATTTGATCTATGGTTCCTCTGCCTTTTCTAAAACCAGCTTGAACATCAGGAAGTTCACGGTTCACATATTGTTGAAGCCTGGCTTGGAGAATTTTGAGCATTACTTTACTAGCGTGTGAGATGAATGCAATTGTTCGGTAGTCTGAGCATTCTTGGCAAAACCAGAATAAGTCTGCAGCTCATTTGATAGTATTTTACCAGTGTCAATTTCCTTATTTTAATAATGGTTATATGAGATGTTATCATTGGGGGAAGCTAGGTGAAGTTTACATGGGGACTCTGTATTGTGTTTGTAACTTCTTATGAGTCTAAACTTATTTTAAAGTACACATTGTGACAGAATTTTGGGGGTGGGAGGGGTGGTAATCCTGCTTAGCAGCCATTCCTCCTTTCTGAGACCACTTCATTTCCCCTTTGGAGAATGAAAGTGTAAATATTTCCCCACCGTGCACAGACAGTCTTGATGGAGTTCTAATCCAGGAGACTCGAATTTCCAAGCCAAATTCATCCACAAGATCCATCACAGATGACTTCAGCAAGAAAACTCTCATAGCCAAGGCCTAGGGACACAACCCAAGCTGGTCTCATCAGACCCTCTCTCGAGGGACTTTTCTTCTGACCAGAGTGGCACAAAAAGGGAAGATGGTTGGAGACTCTTATTCCCAAGTGCCCAAATAACTCTTGTTGTCCTGGTCCAATGGCTTTTACTCTGTGATCTACGTGGCACCGAACCAATACAATCCTTTAGTGTTTGAGTTTACTGAAGCCAGTAAACAAAGAGCTATAATTCAATAAATGCTGTCTCATCCATGTCCATTTTAAATAAACTCAAGTGAACGTGTCCTTCTGTGAACTCACTTCAATTTAGGGACGAGCGTTCACAGTTTCTCATTTCTTTGAATAATGGCTCTAATTAAAATCTTTCCCAACTCTGCCAAAATTTAATAGATTCTTCCCATCTCTGCCTCTGGTCTCCAGACTGATACTTTCACAGAGCGTTTTGTCTACCAGATCAATTTTCTGGCCAGACAGTCTTAAGATAGTTGGTTTCACCTCAGGGAAATTCTCTGTCAAAACTAAAAGACTTGTGCTCGCAATTCTTTGGAACATTATTTAGACAAAGGACATCAAGAAATTGATTGTAGGTAAGACTATAGACTTTGGAATCAAGCTGAGCTGACCGGAAGGTTGTCTCCATTGTGTGCCGGTGGGTTCAGAGGTTGTGCGACTTAGCTGACCTCTTTGAACTTCTGTTTACTCCTTCAAAAATGAAAGATAATATCACTGCCTTGTGGATCATTTGGAGAATTAAGTAACAGTTTCTGTACTGCACCTGAAATTGTGTCAGGCACAAAGTAAGAGAGTCATTAAGCCTTCTGCTGTGCATCAAACAACACAAGGAAGAATAAAAAGAAAAAGAGAATGAAGAGGGGAACATTGTGCTCCTTCCTCTACTATAAAGACAATGGAATGGAGATGGCTTTATGTTTTTATATAACTTTATATACATCATCTCCTTGTATCCTCACAGCAGACTGACGAAATCGACAACGCATGTGTTCTTTTCCCTGCTGTAATGAGTGGAGACTGAGGCACTGTGCCGAGGTGGGGGAAGGTGCCAGGCCCAACAGCTAAAATTCTGACCCAGACCCTGTGATTTCCTCTTCCTGATCCACTTTTTTTTATATATAACATTTATAGATGCCACCAACAACTACCTGGTTCAGAATTGTCTCCCTCCCATGCCAAAAATCAAGACTGTCACTGGTGTTATATCCTGAACAATCATTTAGGCTAGGTGTGCCAAAGAAAAAGTACTATATGTGCAGAAAAGTAACAGATATGAGAATTGTCCCCTAAATCAAGTCTTAAAACCAGGACAGTTATCTGCAAAATAGTTCAGACTATGTCACCCAATGGACTGCAGTGGTACTCAGCTGGCACTTGACCATGGGACAGTGTCAGGCCAGGACAAAATAATACATGTATTTTATGACGTCTCATTATGAGCTGCAACAGCTTTCAAATCAACAGACATTTGACTATGAGACAGTATCATGAGAGGACAAAATCTGACTTATTCTTTCTCTCTGTTAGAGAAAACATGATCTTGTTAAAAAAAAAAAAATCTCTCACCATATTTTGTATTTTATGATTTTGACAATATCTTATATAGGGTCGAGAAAGCAAATAATTCTTCAAATGTATCACTGCAATAAGCTATAACAATGAATGGAAACACATTCTACCATAGAATAACAGCTGGCTCTCATCACAATTTCAATAATAGAATTAAGAGCACATAGTGAACTTATCAAAATGTTTAATCTGTAAGTGAAGGTATTAATACAAATCAAAGCAGACTCCTAAAATGTTTGGTGAGGAAACTTTAGAAATGATTACCTTAACCACTATCCCCTTTATCCATTTTTAGGTCATGAATCAAGGTCAGAGAGATGAACAGGTTTTCCAAACCAATGAAGACACAGCAAATAAGATGGTAGAAAGCTTTCAAGATTTGGAATCTGGAGTATGAATTTTGTCTCTGCATCATGCCATTTCTATTACTTTCTTGTGTCATTTAATAATTTATACAATTAATGGGAACCTACTGTATAGCACAGGAAACTCGACTTGATGCTCTGTGGGGACATAAATGGGGAGGAAATCCAAAAAAGAGGGAATATATGTATGTGTAGAACTGATTCACTTTGCTATACAGTGGACACTAACACAACATTGCAAAGCAACTACATGCCAATAAAAGTTATTTTAAAAATAAATGAAAATACAAATATAAAAATTGTCTATATATAAGCTATAATAATTCATATTTTTGTATTCAGGGGGAAAATAGTCCAACTACTTCCTCATAGTAAAATGGTGTAATTATAAATATATATATATATATATAGCTGATTCACTTTGCTGTACAGCAGAAACCAACACAACATTGTAAAGCAACTATATTCCAATTCTTAAAAAAATTACCAAAAACAGACTCCAGGGAGTGAAACCATTCAAAGTAAAACTTCTACAAGCACAGCTGTGGAACAAAGTGAGCACATAATCACCTTGGATTAATAATACACTAAGTAGCACTTACCGGTACCAGACACGCTTCTAAGTTCTCCACATGCATTAACTCTTCCACTTGTCACAGTATTGCAGAGCAGGTACGATTACGAACTCCATTATACAAATATGCGCTTTGAACTCCATTGCACAAATATTATGAACTCCATTATACAAAAATTGGGCTTCCCCGGTGGCTCAGATGGTAAAGAATCTGCCTGCAATGCAGGAGACCAGGGCTCAGTCCCTGGGTTGGGAAGGTTCCCTGAGAAAGGAAAGGCAACTCACTCCAATATTTTTGCCTGAAGAATCCTATGGACAGAGGAGCCTGGCAGGCTACAGTCCATGAGGTCACACAGAGTCAGACACAACTGAGCAAGTAACACTATACAAATAAGGAGCTGGGGCAGAAGATTCTTTTCTCTTGTTCACAATTCTCATCAATGGTGGAGGATTTGGACATACACATTCTAATTCCAGAATCCATGCTCTTAGCCACTATAATTTTTCTTTAATACACGAATCTGGGTGGCAACAGGATACCTTGACTCAGTAAATGATTTTACTTATGGATGGCTTTAAAAAGAAAAGAATTAACAAATCTGGCTAGATTGATAAGATGTCATCATAGCTATTGCTCTTCCTTATCTACAGAACAATCATGATGTAGACATATAATTGATATCATCTTGAGTTCTGTACAGTTATTTGATCTATATTTATTTGTACTAAAGGCTTTTTTTCATTCCAATCCCAAAGAAAAGCAATGCTAAAGAATGCTCAGACTACCGAACAATTGCACTCATCTCACACGCTAGTAAAGTAATGCTCAAAATTCTCCAAGCCAGGCTTCAGCGATATGTGAACAGTGCACTTCCAGATGTTCAAGCTGGCTTCAGAAAAGGCAGAGGAACCAGAGATCAAATTGCCAGCATCCACTGGATCATGGAAAAAGCAAGAGAGTTCCAGAAAAACATCTATTTCTGCTTTCTTGACTATGCCAAAGCCTTTGACTGTGTGGATCACAATAAACTGTGGAAAATGAAAGAGATGGGAATACCAGACCACCTGACCTGCCTCTTGAGAAACCTATATGCAGATCAGGAAGCAACAGTTAGAACTGGACATGGAACAACAGGCTGGTTCCAAATAGGAAAAGGCGTACATCAAGACTATATACTGTGACCCTGCTTTTTAACTTCTATGCAGAGTACATCATGAGAAATGCTGAGCTGGATGAAGCACAAACTGGAATCAAGATTGCCGGGAGAAATATCAATCACCTCAGATATGCAGATGACACTACCCTTATGGCAGAAAGTGAAGAGGAACTCAAAAGCCTCTTGATGAAAGTGAAAGAGGAGAGTGAAAAAGTTGGCTTAAAGCTCAACATTCAGAAAACAAAGATCATGGCATCTGGTCCCATCACTTCATGGGAAATAGATGGGGAAACAGAGGAAACAGTGTCAGACTTTATTTTTTTGGGATCCAAAATCACTGCAGATGGTGACTGCAGCCATGAAATTAAAAGACACTTACTCCTTGGAAGAAAAGTTGTGACCAACCTAGATAGCATATTCAAAAGCAGAGATATTACTTTGCCAACAAAGGTCCGTCTAGTCAAGGCTATGGTTTTTCCAGTGGTCATGTATGGATGTGAGAGTTGGACTGTGAAGAAAGCTGAGGGCTGAAGAATTGATGCTTTTGAACTGTGGTGTTGGAGAAGACTCTTGCGAGTCCCTTGGACTGCAAGGAGATCCAACCAGTCCGTCCTGAAGGAGATCAGCCCTGGGATTTCTTTGGAAGGAATGATGCTAAAGCTGAAGCTCCAGTACTTTGGCCACCTCATGCAAAGAGTTGACTCATTGGAAAAGACTCTGATGCTGGGAGGGATTGGGGGCAGGAGGAAAAGGGGATGACAGAGGATGAGATAGCTGGATGGCATCACCAACTTGATGGACGTGAGTTTGAGTGAACTCTGGGAGTTGGTGATGGACAGGTAGGCCTGGCGTGCTGCAATTCACGGGGTTGCGAAGAGTCAGACACGACTGAGCGACTGAACTGAACTGAACCGAGAAGCTTTCTAAAAATTTCATGTAGTTTATCCAAAATAAAACATCAATTTTAAAAATATGGAATAAAAATTTTGATATAGAAATTTTGAAAAGGGCAAACTAGGTAAAAATGGGTAGTAAGAAAAATGAAATCTACCTAATATGTCTGATCTTCTAAAAACAATATGAATTATCAATATTGGTACAAGAGTAAATGAACTTAACTATACCAGTAACCATAGAATAAATTAGAAAGTTAGTCAAAGTCTTTCTCCTAAGAAAAGCACTGGGTCTGAATATCTTTACAGGAAAATTTTAGAATCCTCTCAAGAAGCAGATCTGTATAAACAGTCATCTCATAGACCAGGAGTCAGGAAACTACAACATACGTTGTCCCGTCACCTGCTTTTGCAAATAAAGTTGTACTGAAACACATGCCCTGTCATTTGCATATAGGCTATATGCTCATATAATCATTCTGAAGACATATTTGAAATATATTCAGTAATACATATATAATAGGTTTCATTGCAATGCTATTTATAATTGTGAACAATTGAGAATATCCAACAGCATGATTAAATACATTATGAAATATCCATGTTATGAAATACCACATAAGATATCATGGGAGGGAAGATAAATCTATATGTATTGAAAGATCTTTAGACATCCTAGCAAGTGATAAAAACAATATCTAGAATACTGCATACCATGTAATACCATTTATGTTTAAAACTCCCCAAAGCTTTTCTCTCTCCCATTATATCTCCATATAAACACACACAGACACACGCACACATACATATATTTATAAACTGATTATCAACTGACTGTATTTGGGTTCAGTTCAGTTCAGTTGCTCAGTCATGTCTGACTCTTTGCAACCCCATGAACTGCAGCACCCAGGCCTCCCTGTCCATCACCAACTCTCAGAGTTTACCCAAACCCATGTCCATTGAGTCAGTGAGGCCATCTGTCCACCTCATCCTGTGTCATCCCCTTCTCCTGCCCTCAATTTTTCCCAGCATCAGGGTCTTTTCAAATGAGTCAGCTCTTTGCATCAGGTGGCTAAAGTATCGGAGTTTCAGCTTCAACACCAGTCCTTCCAATGAACATCCAGGACTGATCTCATTTAGGACGGACTGGTTGGATCTCCTTGCAGTCCAAGGGACTCTCAAGAGTCTTCAACACCACAGTTCAAAAGCATCAATTCTTCAGCACTCATCTTTCTTTATAGTCCAACTCTCACATCCATACATGACTACTGGAAAAGCCATAGCCTTGACTAGATGGACCTTTGTTGACAAAGTCACGTCTCTGTTTTTTAATATGCTGTCTAGGTTGGTCATAACTTTCCTTCCAAGGAGTAAGCGTCTTTTAATTTTATAGCTGCAATCAACATCTGCACTGATTTTGGAGCCCAAAAATATAAAGTCAGCCACTGTTTCCATTGTTTCCCCAACTATTTGCCATGAAGTGATGGGACCAGATGCCATGATCCTCATTTTCTGAATGCTGAGCTTTAAGCCAACTTTTTCACTCTCCTCTTTCACTTTCATCAAGAGGCTTTTAGTTCTTCTTCACTTTCTTCCATAATGGTGGTGTCATCTGAGGTTATTGATATTTCTCCCAGTAATCTTGATTCCAGCTTGTGCTTCATCCAGCCCAGCGTTTCTCATGATGTACTCTGCATATAAGTTAAATAAATAAACAGGGTGACAATATACAGCTTTGACATACTCCTTTCCCTATTTGGAACCAGTCTGTTGTTCCATGTCCAGTTCTAACTGTTGCTTCCTGATCTGCATACATGTTTCTCAAGAGGCAGGTCAGGTGGTCTGGGATTCCCATCTCTCTCAGAATTTTCCACAGTTTGTGGTGATCCACATAGTCAAAGGCTTTGGCATAGTCAAGAAAGCAGATATAGATGTTTTTCTGGAACTCTCTTGCTTTTTCAATGATCCAGCAGATGTTGGCAATTTGATCTCTGGTTCCTCTGCCTTCTTCTTATTTGGGTGGAAGAATGCAATTAGGAGTGGTGAAAGAAATTTTAGCTTCACCTGTTTTTTTGTTAATATCCATGAAAATAATCTATTCATATACTTTTTCATGGAAAATGTATGTTTTAAAAAATTCAAATCATAGCAACAGTTCTTTTTTATTTCTCCTTATGGCCCACAGGGCAATATCTGAGGCCCCCTAAACACTGCATATACTGGCATGTGTTACATAGGTAGGATATAGAAACTCCTCCAAAGATTAAAGTTACAAAGAAATCACATTATCTGGGGGTTTTGTTTCTACTAATTCCACAGAAAAGCATTGCATAATTATCAGAGAAGAGTCCATGAAACATTGCTTCCAGTAAACTTTCTAACAGATAAGACAGAATTCATTCATGATAAGTGGATAGCTTGATCGATGACTGATAGACAAGAAGAAATAAACATACATATGTTCAATTATTGTCTAGATGTATCTAAATATGCATCACACTACTGTTTGCTGTTTGCAGTCAAAGTGACTAAGCAACAAGGAGAAAAATTTGCTATGTTTTCTAAGAAGGTTTTACAAAGGGAACTGACAGATTACAAAGAGCTCTAAGAACCATCTTCCTTTGAACCTGGTGACTACTTCTGTCCTCAAGACTCAGAACTAGATAAAACATTTTGTGAAGACCGAGCCTGGAACTGAAGAACCTCACCCAGGCCAAGAGCCTGTTCTTTTTCCACTTAGCCTCACTTTTGTAGGAACTGTTTACCAAAAATGCGACAGTTTTATTTATCCACTCACCCACAGTTATCCATCTGCTCCTAATATCTCTCCAGTTAAACCTTTTAATACTACATGAGCTGGATATCAATCCCCAAGAGCAGCCAGAGGTCATGGTTTCGCTTTCCCTTCAAGAACAACAATAACTCTCCTCATTAAGTTCTTGTCACCCTTAGCACCCTCTTCCATGTTAGCCTTTGAAGTAAGGCATGGAGCAGGATTTAGTAATCATGTACGGAACAATGTTTTCTTAGTGCTTGGGGTTTTATGGTTGTTGATAGCAAACCAAGAGACCACTGGTTGTTATTAATCAATCTGAATCCTAGGACTAGGGACTTGGGGTCCTGTAGGAGCCTTGTGGAGACTCTATAAGGACTAGCAGATTGCTACAGGCTGGCCATCTAGACGTGAAGTCAGTCCTGAATCTTATCTCTTTACCCACTCGTTACCTGTCTACAGTCTGAATGTGACTGTAGGGTTCCTTAAATGTAAGTGTCCTTGGCCTAGACCAACCACAATATAGAGAAAGGATATCAACAGAGAGACACTGTAGCCCAGGGGAGCCTGTGCTAAAGCTCATTCTTGCCTCCTAGCACCACCACCTTAATCTAGCTGTGCTTCTGGATTCCAAGGGTTCCCTGTCTCTACCAGCAGGACTTGGCATTCCTCCCTTTCTGTTCAAACACAATCTTGTTTGTGCATCACTTAGTTTATTTAACGTAAGCATGACTAACATCTCCTGAGTCCCATTCCTATGCCAGGCACTTTCCAGCCATATTCTTATTTAATCTTCACAACCACCCCATGAGACAGGCATTACATTTTGTCCCATTTTACTAAGGATAATAGCAATACATGGTCCAAGATCACACAGCTTTAAAGTGGTGAATCAGCACTCAGCTCCAATCTTTCTGATTTCAAATCCCAAGCTCTCAACCACTGTGTAATAAGATTTCCAATGTCTTAGTGCCACAAGATGGTCATCAAATGACATTTAAGATTGTTTCTGACAAATCCAATTACATAGAAACCTTAGAATATTAAGTCTGTTTATATTCATTCAAATATTCATTCATCAAAGAAACATTTACTTAAGTTCTGCTATGTCTCATTTCAGCTGCAACAAAGATTCACGTATCAGGAAGATACTATCTCAGCAGCTCATAGTTAAGCAGAAGAGACAGACACATAAATATCCACAATACAGTAGACAGAAGTGACACAATGGAAAGACACTGGCAGTTCCCCTCTTCTCTACAAACATTTCCTATTTCTCAGCCTTAATTAGATCTCCTATTCTTTCACAATTTTCATAACTACATTTTTGCACAAAGATTTTATTATAATACCTCCTGCACATAAAATTATCAGACTCATTAAATAAATAACAATCTACTAATCTTTTGCCCGAAATTTGATCGTGATCGCTCATGTATTTTTATTTGTTCTTAAATTTTGTAATTTGATAATACAACACTAAGATTAACTTAAATCTTCCAAAGATTATTTACCTTAAAAATTGTTATGAAAAAAATTTGTAAAAAACATACCTGATTAAATACTATTGCCCAAAATATACAACAAACTCTTAAAAATCAACAGTAAGAAAACAAACAGCCCAATTTAAAAAAGAGAAAAAGATCTGAAGAGACACTTCACCAAAGGAGATATACAGATGGCCAATAAACATGTGAAAAGATGGTCCACATTATTTGTCATTAAGAAGACTATATTTAAAACCACAATGAGATAGCACTATACCCCAATAGAATGGCCAAAATCTGGAACACCAACAACAACAAATGCTGACAACGGTTTGGAGCAACTGGAAATCTCATTTATTGCTGGTGGGAATGCAAAACAATACAACTTGTTTGGAAGACAGACAGTTTCTTATCAAAATTAAGCAACATTCTCTTACCATATGGTCTAACAATCATGCGCCTTGGTATTTACCCACATGAGTTGAAAATGTATGTCCACACAAAAACCTATACACAGATGTTTGTAGCCTAACTGCCAAAACTTGGAAGCAACCAAAATGTCCTACAAGTAGGAGAATCAATAAATAAATTTTGGTGCATCCAGATAGCAGGATATTATTCAGAACTAAAAAAGAAATGAGTTGTCAAGCCACCAAAAGACATGTAGGAAACTTAAATGCAGATAACTAAGTGAAAGAATCCAATCTGAAAAGACTATGTACTGTGTGACTCCAACTATATGACATTCTGGGAAGAGCAAAACTATGGAGACAGTAACAAGATCAGTGATTTTCAGAGGTAGGAGGTTTGCATAGGCAGAGCACAGAGGATTTTTAGGTCAGTGAAACGACTGTGTATGATACTATACTGATGGATACGTGTCATTATGGATTTGTCAAAACCCATAGAATGTACAACACCAAGAGCTGTAAAGCTCACGGGGCTTTGGGTGATGTAGGCTCATCCGTTATAATAAATGGACCTCTCTGGTAGAAGATGTTGACAGTGGTGAAGCAATGCATGTAGAAAGGAGAGGTCATGTGGGAAATCTCTGTACCTTTCCCTTAGTTTTGCTATGAACCTAAAGCAGCTCTTAAAAATAATTTTCTTTTAATGTCCATTCAAAATTAATTCTGTTTTATCTATTCCATCCTATCGTGGATTAAATGTATTTTCCCCTGAAGATGTATCATCCTCTTCAATGTCCAAACCATTCAATTCATTTCATATAAATGAAAAGAATAAAAAGAGGCCCAGGAAGGGAGGCTGAGTCACTGAAACACAGCAGCGTCTGTGTGTATATTTCAGTTGGCCCACGTAGAAAGAGGAGGTTGCATGTCACATCTATTCAGCAGCCATGGTACAAACAGGCTCCCATCCCTTCAAATACAGTAACATTCAATATTATTTAGTCAACTTCTTAGAGCTCTCTAAAATAACCCAAGTCCTTACTCCACTCTCCTTACTAACCACATGTTTTGGAAAAACACCATTAGGGTACAACTGACATTTTCCAAATAAAACATGCATTTCTGAAAATATAAATTGTCTTATTTTTCTGTTGTAAACACTGGTTTTGTTGGCAAATGGAAATGTGAGTAGCAGTTATTGTGGTGAAGCAGTTGGAGGGCCTGTGGAGTTTTTTCATATTTCCACAGGCCCAAGGCCACAGTGATGGCTTTCCCATCAGGCCCATGTCCTGGCAACTCCCTGGACAACTCCTGATGGACTTCTTGGCAACAGGACATAGGAGGTGCTGCTCTGAGTTCTTTCCCCACAGCTGTTCACTTGTCGCTGGGATTATAGTATTCATGCTGCATTCTTATCACCATAGGTTTCATGAAAGGTAAGGTCTCACAGTGTTATGCAGTCGTGACAGAGGATAAGCCAATCATCTATTTCTCCATCACAAATCAACCCCCAGAAGATCAGTGGCCGGGCTTCCCTGGTGGCTCAGCGGTAAAGAATCCACCTGCCAATGCAGGAGACACGGGTTCAATCCCTGATCCAGGAAGATCCCACGTGCCTCGGCACAACTGAGCCCGTGTGCCACAACTAATGGGGCTGTGCTCTAGAGCCCAGGAGCTGCAACTACAGAACCCACGTGCTTAAGAGCCCAAGCTCTGCCACAAGAGAAGCCACCGTCACGAGAAGCCCAGGCATAGCAACTAGAGAGCAGCCCCCGCTTCCCTCAGCTAGACAAAGGCCCACGCAGCAACGGAGACCTGGCACAGCCAAAAATCAAATTAAGTAATTAAGCTATTTTTAAAACATTCAGTAACCTAAAACATTACTAATTTATTAATCTCCTGATTAGGTGGGTTCTGTTCACCACTGGGGTCCCCCAGGTAGTTGCACTCAGCTGGAAAATGGACTCAGGGTTGGGCTCACCCAGAACACTGGATGGCTGGGTGTCTCTCCCCACAGGTTCTGAGGATATCTCTCCAAGAAGACTAGGAGGGTCTGGTCTTTCTGGCATGGAAACTAGGTTTCGAGATGATGGGTCCCAATATGCGAGAGTGTATCGAACCTCTGGTTATATTATGCCTGCTGACGTCCCAGCTGTCCAAAGCAAGTCACATAACCAAGACCACAGTCATCGGGGAGGGGAATATTGTACAAGGGCATCAGTATCAAGAGGCCTGATTCATGGGTGGCATCCATGTAACATCACCCAGTCCAGTTCAGGTCAGTCGCTCAGTCGTGTCTGACTCTGCGACCCCATGAACCGCAGCACGCCAGGCCTCCCTGTCCATCACCAACTCCCAGAGTTCACTCAGACTCACATCCATCAAGTCAGTGATGCCATCCAGCCATCTCATCCTCTGTCGTCCCCTTCTCCTCCTGCCCCCAATCCCTCCCAGCATCAGAGTCTTTTCCAATGAGTCAACTCTTCGCATGAGGTGGCCAAAGTACTGGAGTTTCAGCGTTAGCATCATTCCTTCCAAGGAAATCCCAGGGTTGATCTTCAGAATGGACTGGTTGGATCTCCTTCCAGTCCAAGGGACTCTCAAGAGTCTTCTCCAACACCACAGTTCAAAAGCATCAATTCTTCGGCACTCAGAGGGAAAAAAAAAGTCTTTGATGATAGTGATTTAATCTAGGAACAAAAGTATTAAATATAAAAACATGATAACTGGGCATAGTAAGGGTTTAATATTAACAATAATTTACTTAATATAACTAATAAATATACAGACAGTTATGCTATACCAGGCATTGGACTACACAGTTTGCATTATTATTTAACTAGATTTTCATAGCAACTGTAGAACATTTGGTACCACTGTGATTCCTCATTTTACAGAGGAGAGAACCGATGCCTGAGTATGGAAGCAAATAGTCGAAGGTAGGGTTCAGTTGAGAGTCCAGTGAGTACAACTCCAAAGCCCATGCTATTACTCCCCAAGTTACCAGACTTCTGAACCCAGAGGTCCAGAGGTCCCCATGGTAGTGGCAGTAGCATGTCTTTTTTTTTAACATCTAAGTATTTAATTTTATGCAAGGCTAGGCAGATTATACTTAATATAAGGACTGATGCTGGCAAGGGGTTCCTCCATGGAGAAGATAGGGAAGTGGAAGAGGGATAGCTCTGCTTAGAACACCCAGTGCCCTCACCTGACCCTAGTCCCTTAAGGGGCTTTAGACTGTTTCTTCAGCTTTGAAGCAAGGCTAATAACAGTGTCTGCCTCAGAGAGTTTAGGGGAAGATTAAATTAGATAAAGCTTACACAGCAGTCTCTGATACATAAATAAATGGATACCACTGGTGTTGAGATTAAGAAGAGCTTTTCACAGGGACCTCTGCCCAATCTTATGTGGTAGCCTGGATGGGAGGGGCGTCTGGGGGAGAACTGATACATGTATGTGTATGGCTGAGTCCCTTTGCTGTCCACCTGAAACTATCACAACATTCATTGTTAGTCAGCTATCAGTTCAGTTATTCAGTCGTGTCCTACTTTTTGCGACCCCATGGACTACAACATGCCAGGCTTCCCTGTCCATCACCAATTCACAGAGCTTGCTCAAACTCATGGCCATTGAGCCAGTGATGCCATCCAATCATCTCATCCTCTGTCATCCCCTTTTCTTCCTGCCTTCAATCACTCATAGCATCAGGGTTTTTTCCAGTGAGTCCATTCTTCACATCAGGTGGCCAAAGTATTGGAGTTTCAGCTTCAGCATCAGTCCTTCCAGTGAATATTCAGGACTTTTTTCATTTAGGATGGACTGGTTGGATATCCTTGCAGTCCAAGGGACTCTCAAGAGTCTTCTCCAACACCACAGTTCCAAAGCATCAGTTCTTCAGTGCTCAACTTTATGGTCCAACTCTCACATCCATACATGACTACTGGAAAAACCATAGTTTTGACTAGACAGACCTTTGTCAGCAAAGTAATGTGTCTGCATTTTAATATGCTGTCTAGGTTTGCCATAGATTTTCTTCCAAGGAACAAGAACCTTTTAGTTTCATGGCTACAGTCACCATCTGCAGTGATTTTGGAAGCAAAAAAAAAAAAATTAAATCTGTCACTGTTTCCATTGTTTCCCAATTTATTTGCCATGAAGTGATCTTGTTTTTTGAATGTTGAGTTTTAAGCCAGCTTTTTCACTCTTCTCTTTCACTTTCATCAAGAGGCTCTTTAGTTCTTCTTTGCTTTCTGCCATAAGGAGTGTGTCATTTGCATATCTGAGGTGATTAATATTTCTCCCAGCAATCTTGATTCCAGCTTGTGCTTCATCCAGCCCAGCATTTCACATGATGTACTTTGCATATAAGTTAAATAAGCAGGGTGACAATATACAGCCTTGATGTGATCCTTTACCAATTTGGAACCAGTCTGTTGTTCCATGTCCAGTTCTAACTGTTGCTTTTTGACCCGCATACAGATTTCTCAAGGAGGCAGGTCAGATGGTCTGGTATTCCCATCTCATGAAGAATTTCCACAGTTTGTTGCAATCCACATAGTCAAAGGCTTTAGTGTAGTCAGTGAAGTAGAAGTAGATATTTTTCTGGAACTCTCTTGCCTTTTCTATGATCCAATAGATGTTGGCAGTTTGATTTCTGGTTCCTCTGCCTCTTCTAAATCAAGCTTGAACATCTGGAAGTTCTTGGTTAATGTACTGTTGAAGCCTCACTTGGAGAATTTTGAGCATTACTTTGCTAGCATGTGAGATGGGTGCAATTGTGCAGTAGTTCGAGCATTCTTTGGCATTGCCTTTCTTTGGGATTGGAATGAAAACTGACCTTTTCCAGTCCTGTGGCCACTGCTGAGTCTTCCAATTTGCTGGCATACTGAGTGCAGTACTTTCACATCATCTTTTAAGATTTGAAATAGCTCAACTGGAATTCCATCACCTCTACTAGCTTTGTTCATAGTGATGCTTCCTAAGGCCCACTTGACTTCACATTCCAGGATGTCTGGCTCTAGGTGAGTGATCATACCGTCATGTTCAAGAAGATCTTTTTTGTACAGTTCTGTGTATTATTGCCATCTCTTCTTAATATCTTCTGCTTCTGTTAAGTCCAAACCATTTCTGTCCTTTATTGAGCCCATCTTTGCATGAAGTGTTCCCTTGGTATCTCTAATTTTCTTGAAGAGATCTCCAGTCTTTCCCATTCTATTGTTTTCCTCTATTTCTTTTCACTGATCACTGAAGAAGGCTTTCTTATCTCTCCTTGTTATTTTTTGGAACTCCGGATTCAAATGAGTATATCTTTCCTTTTCTCCCTTGCTTTTTACTTCTCTTCTTGTCACAGCTATTTGTAAGGACTCCTCAGACAGCCATTTTGCTTTTTTTTTGCATTTCTTTTTCTTGGGGATGGTCTTGATCCTTATTTCCTATACTATGTCACAAACCTCCATACATAGTTTTTCAGGCACTCTATCTATCAGATCTAATCCTTATATTAATTGGCTATACTCCAATATAAAATAAAAAATTTAATAACAAAAATAATTTTTAATAAAAAAATTTTTTTAAAGCAGAACTTCTTTACAACTTATCACATATTCTGATAAGAGCATCCAAGAGGCTTTATCACCTCTGTGGAAGACCTCTTCAGAACTAACAGCATTAGCTTACTTATTAGAAATAATCAAAGAAAACTTTTAAATAAGACACTTAGCTGGGGTGGGGCGGAATAGCAATGTGATTCTTGAAAGCATGTGAATCACAGGTCCCAAAGCCATGTATTATATATCCTGTTGGTTTATATGTCAGCTCAACCTCTGTACTGAGGGTAATAAAAGTTAAATTGCATTGATGAAGAATCACATTGAAATGTGCTCTTTTTAACCAAATATTTTACTTAATTTTATGTATTTTAGCTAAAACAGGAAAAATTCAAAAACAAATACTGAGTTAAGATGTTTAAAGAGGCCTAAAGACTTTGTGGATGTTTTTCCCATTTTACAAGCTTGGCATTCCTCACTCTGCTACAACCAGACACAACAAAAGTCCCATATACATGATACGCCACTGTGTTAAGTTTACAAAATGGAGATTTCTAGGGAAATCTTTTAGGTTACTTACAAATTCTTCCCTGGTGGCTCAGACAGTAAAGAATCCGCCTGCATTGTGGGAGACATGGGATCAATCCCTGGGTTGGGAAAATCCGCTGGAGGAGGGCATGGCAACCCACGCCAGTATTCCTGCCTGGAGAATCCCATGGACAGAATAGGCTGGCGGACTACAGTCCATAGAGTAGCAAAGAGTGGCTAAGCACACATGATAAACTCTCCCAGTTAGTTTCTCTAAACACTATCACAAACACAAGGAAACCATAGGATGCCAAAATAATGCCTGCAAATAATCTTCACAATTCCCAATTACTTTTGGTCATCAATGCCCTGGAAAGAGCAAAGTATGTCTTAGAAAGCTTTGGATAAAATGGGCAGTTTAAGTACCCATTAGAATGTGTCTTCTAAAACATGAAAGCTCAGTCTGCCTGATAAAATTTGTTTTGAGTATTTTTCACTTATACTCACCTTGAACAAACAATGAAAGCAATGGAGACATTCTGGTACAGTAAGAAAAGCAAGAGCTATACCTCAGCCAGAACTGAGTGCAAATTCCACATTCTTTCCCTTGCCAGCTTAAGGACCTTGAATGAGCCCCTCTTAATCACTTTAACCTTTTTTCTCTTCATATGCAAAAATGAGAATCATAATTCCTCCTTTAAAGATTATTGCAAGGATTATAAGAGTTATTGCAAATGAAATGTTTGGCACACTATTTGGCACACAATAGGCATTTGTTAAATGTTTATTTATTCTGTCTTCTCAATAGGCTTTTCTTTCCTAAAATCAATTACCTTCCAACCTACACTGAATTAGAAAAAAAGTCCTTCTTGAAAGCCTCAGTCACTGGCAAATAGGAGCTTTAACTTAAAAGCTCTATATTAAGGGATTAAATTCTTTACACACCTTAACAATGAAATTAACAATCACCTTCAAACATGCGACAGGTGAACTAATCTTACACTTCACATTCAATACACACCATCATACTCTTAGAATAAATCATTAGATTTTACACCTACGTGTATAACCAGGAACTTAATTAAAGCCAAACAACATTTTTTAGGAGTACAACAGCTGATCCACAAGTGTGTTTGCCATCAAGATTGCCTTGTGAGCTTAATCCAACTTCTACTGAAAAATTACAAGGTACTAATCACTCTTTTTCTCTATTTTTCCAGACAAGTGTCAATCAGGTTATTAAGCACACAGAGCTATTGCAAAGTACAAATTTACAAAAGGAGAAATTGCTGCCCCAAAGACTAGAACCTGCTCTCCTGATTCTCAACCCACTGTACTCTGTATCAGATTACTAAATCCCTTCTGTGAGCAGCCTTAAATCCTTTCTGTTAATTCAGAGGCAAGGGAGGGAACAGTAGAGTAGAGTAGATACTGTGGATTGACACTCAACATCCATTTGTCCCTTCTTAAGGTGTAGTATTTTTCAAACTACCAGTTGCCATCCATTAGTCAGTCACGAAATCCACTTGGTGGGTCAAGACCAGCATTTCTTAATGGAGTGGAGTAGCCTAGATTAGCATAGAATTGCACAGCAGAGATTAGAATAGAAGCCACTGGGGGCATCACATTGTCTTGTGAATCTTTTATTTCAGTTAGACATGAATGTGATTTTGTATATGTGTGGATCAAATAAATTTTACAGCAGAGTATGTCCAAAATGTGAAAAACATTGTCCTGACATGTCTTTCTATACCTCCAACATTGGGAAGCTAAGTATTCTGTGTCCTGAAATAAAAGATTTCAGGTATCATTTGGGTTTGGTTGATCAGATGCCCAAGGGTGAGATGTGGAAGATGGCAGGGGTCAGAGCTCTACTGCCACAAGTATCTCTCTTAGCAAGTATGTCACTGACACTTTGCATCTTCTGGGGCATCATTAGCAGAGGTCTCAGCACACAGTCGCAAGATCCATGGGTAGCAAGAGGAAGGACACAAGGCACCTAGTTTCTGGCCCAGATGGCTGCAGGGGAATGAGGTTCTGGAGTTAACAGCAGTGGGGGAGGCACTCGGCACACCTGAAAATGGTGACTTCCAGAGTTTGGAGACAGCAACCGGATTTTGCCTCCACTGACTTTCTGGTCGTAGCAGTAGCGGCAGCTCTCTTGGTGGTTTAGTTCTGTGATGGGCCTTTGGGAATTGCTATGGAAATTCAACATCAAGTCTATTCCTTCAGCCTCCACATGATTTTACAAGCGACTTAATACCTTGTAATAAATCCCTTCTTGCTTAAGCTACTTGGAAAAATGTCTGTTCCGTACCCTATTGAGACTGATTGTTGTTGTTCAGTCATTAAGTCATGTCCAATTCTTTGCGACCCCATGGACCGCAGCATGCCAGCCTTCTTTGCCTGCCACTGTCTTCCAGAGTTTGCTCAAATTCAGGTTCATTGAGTCAGTGATGCTATCTATCTCATCCTCTGTCATCCCCTTCTCCTCCTGCCTTCAGTCTTTCCCAGCATCAGGGTCTTTTCCAATGAGTCAGTTATTTGCATCAGGTGGACAAAGTATTGGAGCTTCAGCTTCAGCATCAGTCCTTCCAATGAATATTCAGGTTTGACTTCCTTTAGGATTGACAGGTTTGATCTCCTTGCACTCCAAGGAACTCTCAAGAGTCTTCTCCAGCACCACAATTCAAAAGCATCAATTGTATCAATTTGAGACCAATAGGAAATGGAATAAAATAAAATATTTTTATATTCAACATTATACTGGAATCTGAAGGAGATCAACCCTGGGATTTCTTTGGAAGGAATGATGCTAAAGCTGAAACTTCAGTACTTTGGCCACGTGATGCGAAGAGTTGACTCATTGGAAAAGACTCTGATGCTGGGAGGGATTGAGGGCAGGAGGAGAAGGGGACGACAGAGGATGAGATGGCTGGATGGCATCACTGACTCGATGGACGTGAGTCTGAGTGAACTCCGGGAGCTGGTGATGGACAGGGAGGCCTGGCGTGCTGCGATTCATGGGGTCACAAAGAGTCAGACACGACTGAGCAACTGAACTGAACTGAACTGAACTGATACTGGAATCTAGTTATAAGTCTCTATAGAGAATTCTGGAAAGAAGCAGAAAAACAAGTAATTTGAAAGTCATAGATATTTTGTTTTGTTGTTTTTGTGTTTTGCAGATTCCCTATCACCAAGTAATCAATACTTGTTGATTGACTGGTAAAAATTACATGATGGAAAATACCAAAATGGCTTAGTATCTTTGTAACTAGTTGCAAAGAGAATGAACGAATCTGTCTTAGGTCAGGTTTCCTGAAAAGACTCTGAGATGGGAATGGGAATGCAGGGAGTTTGTTGAACTGCACATTTAGAACAAAGCCTGTAAGAAAATAAGAAAGCAGAAATGGGCAGAGGAAGTAGCTGCACTGGGATGCAGTTACAACAAAGACCTTCGCTGAGACTGTTGGGGGAGTTCTGACTCTGAGATGACCCTTCGGAATGGCCATGTATTGAGGGCAGGAGACCAGGTCTTTGCAGCCCCACATTGACCAGTCACAGGATTCAAGCTGCCTTTGGAAAGGGTCTCTGACCCGGGATTCAGAATCCTTTCAGCCAAGGTCAGGTCCTCGCAAAGGACCCAGCCTTGGTTGTCAGGATCCAATAGCTCTGGGCAGCTGGAGAATGAGTGCATCAGTCCTGAAGCGGGGACCTGGATGGTGAGCATTTGCTCAGAACCCAGGGAAGTTTTATCATGTCCTGCAGCTTCCTAAATGTCTTGTCAAGACATTCAGCCCAGTCCATGTAAGAAAACAGGAAAAGTGTGTTTTCAGTATATAAATGACTTTTAGCGTGCATGACCATAACAATAAAATCTATTATTATCCAACTAAGCATGTTTTTCAAATAGAACTTGTGTCTGGAGCCAGAAAGCATGAGTGTAAGCTCTATGTAATATCTTCCGTTTCCAGATCAACTGTGGATATGATCACTCCTCTTTTACTTATGGCCCATTTCAATTTTGGGTACCAGCATCTTTCTATGCTATCTTTTACTCTACTTTCTGCTAAGAATTTACCACGAGACAGGGAAAACTCATGGGACTAGGACTCAGGAAACCTGAAGGCCTAGTCTTGGTTTCTCTCTCTCTCATTTCCTAAAAATAATCGTACCTGCCACACTGTATGCATCAAAACAACAGACTGCACATAAAAGTAGTGTGGTAAGAATTATAATACTTTTGAAAGCTCTTTTTAAAATTGCAGTTGATGTACAATGTTTCAGGTATACAGCAAAGTAATTCATACATATATATATATATTCTTTTTCAGATTCTTTTCCATTACAGGTTATTACAAGATTTTGAAAATAATTCTCTGTGCTATATAATAGGTTCTTGTCACTTATCTATTTTACATACAGTAATGTGTATTTGTTAATCCCGAATTCCCAGTTTGTACCTCCCCCTGCCTTTCTCCTTTGGTAACTATGAGTTTATTTTCTGTGTCCATGAGTCTATAAACTCTTATCAGTAATAGTCATCTGCCCACTTTAAAATTTCTCATACAAATCAGCATGCATTGATCACCCATCCCATCAGCATACAGTTCATGTTTCGGAACATAAAGAGAAGAAGAGCCAGCCAACTTTAACAGTCAAACTCCATTCCATTGGCTGGTTCATTCAGACATCCAACAAATGCTCGTTGATTGTCAGCTATGGGCCAAAGGCTAGATATACAATGAACAAACCTTCAGGAGGCAGCATGGCTGAAAGTGAACACTGTGGATTTAGAAATAAGATTAGTGTAGCTTTCAATTCCAGCTGAGGTAGCTACAACCTTCAATTCTCTGAGTCTTTGTGTTCTTTCGTTCATGAAAGGAGATGTAACCATAAGGATTGTAGTAATTAAGTGCCGGCAGAGTTATCCACAAGATACTATGGAAACCCATAGGCAGATGAGCTAATTCTCTGGTGGGGGTAACAGAGACCCTAAGAATAAGCAGGAATCTGTCAAGTGAGGGAGGAAAAGACAATCCCAAAGGTCAGCAGTTGCAAAGCCCTAGAGGGAAAAGAGCACTGTGGGGACTGCTAACATGGTTTTATAGAAAGTATGACTTTCATAGAGAAGAAGGGGAAGAATAGAGCCCTGTGTGCTGAGTCAGCAAGGCTGGCCTCTATCCAAAGCGCAGTGAGAACAATTGATGGGCATAAAGCAAGAAGTCATAGGATCCTTTTTGTACTTTTTAAGAGATCCCTCAGACTACAATAGAGAAGGGAGGGGACAATGCCTCATGCCAGGAACATTAAAGCAGAGACTGAACAAGAGATAGTGATGTGTAAACAACCGTGGTGTTAATGGTGTATAACGGGTAGATGAGGGAGAAGGTAAGCGGTGGAATGGACTGGATTTAATCACATTCACTGAGTTCTTGTAACACCCATGTTCCAAGCTATGCACCTTACATATGTCAACTCACTGTACTGTTACAAGGACTCTATGAGGAAACTACTCTCGTATTCCTGTTATAGTCCTGAAGCACCATAGTGCTCAGAGTTCAACCAAGTAGCTCAAGTCACTCTGGAGAGCCTGTATTTGAATCCAAGTCTATTTTGCTCAAATCCTGTATGACTCCCCTTCACACCACTCAGCTGCCTAGATCAGTGTGAAAATCAGGACAAAGTTCTTATCTAGAGAGACAAAAGCTGGCCTCATCATCACGTAAATGACCGTTAAAGCCATGAGAACTGGAGGAACTGCTTAGTGATATTCACATGCACTGAGTATTCCCCATGTTCCAGAATATTTCCTAAAGACTTTCCATTATTTATTCCTTATAGCAATCTTAGAGTGTACTAGTTTCCTAGGGCTTCATTAACAAAATTCCACAAACTGGGTGGCTTAAACAACAGGATTCACTGACTCACAGTTCCGGAGGCCAGAAGTGTGAAACCAAGGTGTTGGCAGGGTGGTTCCTTCTGAGGGTTGTGAGAAACCACCTGTGGCACGTTCCTCTCCCAGCTTCTGGCAGTGTGCTGGCCACGTGTGGCATTCTCCAGTCTGTGGCTACATCACCCCAATCTCTGCCTTCATCCTCACCGGGTGTTCTCCCTGTGTGCATACCTTTCTGTGTCCAAATTTCCCCTTTTTATAGACACCAGCCATATTGGATTAAGGTCCACTCTGATCACCTCATCTTAACTTGTTCATCTGCAAAGACTCCATTTCCAAATGAGATGTCATTCACAGGTCCTGAGAGTTGCGACTTTAACATCTTTGGCGGGGGGAGCACAAGTCGACCCTTAACAGACAGGTATTTTACGTCCATTTGACAGATGAGGAAGTTGAGGCACAGGGAGAAAAGTAACTTGCCTGAGGCTAATGCACTGGAGAGTGTATAAGGGATGGGGAAAGGAGACTAGGGACTGATGGAACATTTACATCCAAGAGACAGACAAGGAGCCCCCACTTTCGTGACCACAGTACACAGAGCAGAAATGGGGGCCTAATCTGAGGGGGCACCGATCTACAGGCTTGTCCCTGTGTAAACGTGCTGCGCTTACTGAACAGTGACTGACTACACCAACCAAGCTCTCCCTAGGAAGCGAATCAGAGAGAGAGAACGAGAGGGGTTGATGGTGGGAGCCGAGGTGGGAAGATACGCAGAAAAGCCAGGAAGTACTGGAAAACAGAGACAAGGGCAAGCCCGGAAGAAGCAGAAGTAGATGCTAAAGGCTGAGAGGAGAACAAGGAGAGGATGGCGGTATGGGTGGAAGCAGTAGAAGGAGAGATTGTGTCATTGTGGCATCAAAAGACACCAGCATTCATGTGACAAGAATCCAGCCACAGCAGCCGCACGGTACCCAGAAACTGGCATTCCACTGCCTGGATTAACATCTTGTTCCAGCTGATGGGATGCATGGCTACTCCACTGAGTTCTGACTGTGAGGTCAAGATTCCCATTCACAGTTATATCCACACTTATCCTTACACGAATCTCTCATTTTGTGTCTGATAACCTTAAAATAATCTAACTCAACTGCCCAGAGAGGCAGAAAGAAAGGGAGTTGAATGTCACCATGTGGGAGTTAATGGAAGAGAATGTTTCAAGAAGGAAATGGTCAATTACATCAAATGTTTCAGAAAGATCAAGTAAGACAACACTTTAAAAGAAACAGATTTGTTAACAAAAGAAAATGAAAGAGCTGGGTGAGGGGAGACAGATGCCAGGTTGCCATGGATGACGGCATGAATGGGACATAGGACCAGAAAAAGATGGCAGTAAAAACCACACTTTCCACTGGCTCAACTGTGAAGAGAGAGAAAACCAAGGTTCTAAGTTGTGGAGTAGAAGGAGTGACATTTTTAAGACAAAAGAGATTTGAATATATTCAAATGCTGATGGAAAGAAGCTACTAATGGTGAGGTTGAAAACAGTTGAGAGAGGAAAACAACTAATAGGGCTAAGTTGCTGAACATATAAGAGGCCAGGTGGAGGGAATAACCCAAGGCAGGAGGAGAGAAGGAGGCAAAGATGGGTGGGCACATGTACTGGGCTATGTTAGGATCAGATATTAAAGGTATTTCCTGCAACGACTTCTATTTTCTGGGTGAAGTAGAAAACAAGATTATTGGCTGACAGTGAAGAAGGAGGACACAAGGTAAGAGCCTTGAGGGAATGGGGAACATTTGCAACAGTCATTTTGGAAAATGGCAGTGAGATCTAACCAGGAACATGGTGAAGGGTTACCAATTGGTCCAAAGGGCTCAAGAGAGATCAAAGGCCATGGATCCAGCATAACACTTAGCGTGCTTTCCTGTGATTTCAGTCTCATTCAGTGAGGCAGAGAAAGCAGCAAAAACATTGCTAGTTGGGATTAATTCCAAGTTAAGGGATGAAGGACAAGGGAACAAGAAGTTTAAGGTGTTAGGAAGAGAATGATTGAGGAAATATCTTGGCTGGCTTCAGATGGAGTGAAGACTAGCAAGTCTAGTAGGGAGAAAAGTATGAGGACCCAGGGATCGCAAAGAACAGCTATTTGGGAGTAAAAGATGGAGTTCTGGGATATAAGAGGCTCTGGAGAATTTAAGATTTCAGAGGTGGAGAAGTTCTAGGTGATTAGAAGGTCCTCAATTTGGCCATGTGCAATAGATTGTGCTGTCTGTCCTTCCAGCTTCTCTTTCTCTGGGGAGCTTTCTATTTTTACACGTGGTTCTTGTTGAACAGAATATCCTGGAGCTTCACCCCACCCTCACTGCAGGGGTTGGCATGGGTGAAAGTCAGTGAGCTCATCCTTCTAGCTACAGTGATTGGCTCAGGGGTGGGTATATGACTAAGAAGAGATGATCAGACCATCCCCTGAGATTTCTTCCATGAATGTCAGGGGCAAATCTGTCTTTCTCAGCTCCGTTTCTAACTTATGAAGATTTTGTAACTGCTTATGAGCATCTTTCTTGGCAGCCTAGAGAAACCATCTCCAGAAGGAGCAAGTGAGTCCAACGTACAAAGACAAACAAATCAAGCATAGACAAAAGATGGATAAAAGCAAAAAGAATCAGAAAACAATGTTCAATCCCTGGATCTAGCCATGCTGAAGCTAGTCTAACCCTGGATCTTTCCACAGGGCTCCCCAAAATCTTTCTGCTTAAGGTGCCATGCCATGCTAAGTCACTTAAGTAGAGTCCAACTCTTTGTAACCCTGTGGACTGTAGCCCTCCGGGCTCCTCTGTGCATGGGATTCTCCAGGCAAGAATACTGAAGTGGGTTGCCGTGCCCTCCTCCAGGGGATCTTCCCAACCCAGGGATAGAACCCACATGTCCCGTGGCTCCTGCATTGTATATTCTTTACCACTGAGCTGCTGGGGAAGCCCCTGTTTAAGGTAGTCTACATTAAAAATAACTCTGTGCTCAGTTGCCTCAGTCGTATCCAACTCCTGGTGACCCTATGGACTGTAGCCCCCCAGGCTCCTCTGTCCATGGGATTCCCCAGGCAAGAACACTGCAGTTGGTTGCCATTTCTTTCTCCAGGGAAGGTCTTCCCAACCCAGGAATCAAACCAGTGTCTCCTGCAGTTCCTGCATCACAGGAGGAATCTTTATCACTGCTGCAATCTTCAGTCTAGGAAGTGAGTGGATGAAACAAAGGAGGTAAAGATATGAGAGCTGAGATGGCTGAGAAACTAAAGATAGAATATTGCATCGGTTTGCTTTACAGGCTTGAAAGTCATCTAAGACAAAGACAGTACTTGACGGGAGTGGAAAAGACACCTCTGAACCATTTTGACAGTCGTAGGTAAGAAGAATAGAAAAGATGTTAGTAGGTAGCTGCTATAAGGATAGAAAGTTATATGTTAGCAGGAGCCTCAAAAGAATGATGCTTTTTATACAAAGGCGAAAGAAAAATAGGGTGGAGGTTGCAGAGGGGAAAGCGAAACATCCAGACCCCAATTGCTGAAGAGGTTAACGGGGTGTGTGGTAATGGAGACAAGATGGCTGCTGGGTAAAGCGGGCGGAGCCTTCTCAGTCAAAGGTTGTGCAACCATGAGATGCTTCCCCAGTGAAAATCAGGCTCCGTTTCTAAGTCCTAAATATGACTACAATATCAATAATGTAGACATTCTTTAACAACTTTTCCACCTACCACTGTTTGTCCTTGAATCACTCAGTTCATCTGAAAGACAAAGTAAAACTGGAAATTTAGATGGATCAGGTTTAAATTTATTTTTCCTAATTGAGATATTCCATACATACATTCAAATGCCTCAGACAATGATCAGAATAACAACCTCAGTAGCAATTATCACTCAAGTGATTCAGTAGAATAGTTAATGTTAAATATTTTAACACTCTATTTAGAAAATCACATCACACTAATGCCTTTTATTGGACAACATAAAATATACATGGATATTACAGAAGAACAAAATCTAACACAAAATTTTATGAAGCTGGCCTGCCAACTCTGGAATGAAGCCACAGAGGGAAGGAGGAAAAGCTAGCACTTCACCAGGGAGGGTAATAGCTTTACTAAAGGGTTGTCAATGTGTCCAAATGACACATACTTACTGTGCATGTGGACATATGTACACAGAGTTTATTTTCCTTATCCCATGTAGACGTAGTCTTTCCACCAGAAATTCCTAAAGATTATATTCAAGGTTTTAAATATCTCTATGTGTATTAAAGATGATTGTATCTGTGCTTGAGTTATATATTGGAAATAGTATATAAATGTCTATTTGGATAAATGGAATGTAATTCTGTATGATAAAGAGAGAGTACAGTACTAACCACTCCAGACCCTTTTTAATCCCTTATATGAGTATAGAAATAGAATTAATAAATCAAAATGGAAAAATAATATTATGACACAGTTTATGTTTTTAAAGTGATGTTGTTAAAAGTAACCTTTGAAGAGTGTAGAAAGGAAATGTACAGAGAAAATAAATGAAGTTCATCAAAGAGTGTATTTGGAAAATGATAACACAGTGAATGTACAAAAACTGATATCCCCCTGCCCTGGACCTGCCCCTCATACCCCGCAGTGTTCTGTGGGCTGGTTGGAGCAGAACCACTCAGCACTTCCATCCCCCAGGGACCCAAAGAGTGAAGTTGCCTTCTCCACTGAGGTGAATGTGGTCCAGAGCAGCAGCCACTGCACCTTTGGAGACGTGAAGGGATCTCCAGAGACCTCAGACCTTCCCCTGGGAGAATACACAGCTACCTCCCTGACTGTGCAGAGCTGGTCCATGTCCTCAGTCAGGGCTGTGCAATAGCAAAATGCATGTGATGGGAAAAGTCAGGCAGAGACGATCCATCCCTCAGCGGAGTCCCTTGGTCATGCTCCTTCTACGTCAGCTGTCATCCAAACTGTGTGAAACTCATTTCCTTTCTTCTAGAGTCTTCATTTTCTCTTAATGTTTGGGTAGAGTCTATTTTCTTCCTTCTTTAATTAGACACTCATGCTTTGTTAAGGGATTGTTAAAAAAAAAAAAATTTTTTTGGAGGAAAGAAATAAGAATATCGCCCAAAGAGAAACATGTTTTTCTTGGGAAGATAAGAATATGGTTTCCTGGAAAATATTTGTGAAACAGAAATTTAAAAGGAAGACATAAAATAATAGAAATGCACTATATAATCTCCATCTTGAAAACGTTATCCCTGGTGTCAGTACATTTGATATAAAGTAAAAGTAAAGTGAAAGTCACTCAGTTGTGTCCGACTCTTTGCGACCCCATGGACTGCAGCCCACCAGGCTCCTCTGTCCATGGAATTCTCCAGGCAAGAATTACTGGAGTGGGTTGCCATTTCCTTCTCCAGGGGATCTTCCCCACCCAAGGATTGAAACTGGGTCTCCTGCATAGTAGGCAGATTCTTTACCATCTGAACCACCAGCAAAGCCCCTTACATTTGATATATTGGTGAATAAACTGTGTAGATTTTCTTTATCTTATAGGTATTTTATGTTAAAGTTTTTATTTTTCAAGTACAGAGCTCAGCTCTGTTCAAACATTAAAGATTACCACCATATGTGATATGGTTGCAACATTTAAAAGAGGTACTTTTTTTTTTTTTACAGGACCTCAGACTTGGTGTGTTTCATTCAAATAATTAGGTATATGGCTTTTTAAAGAAACCATATGGGTTACACTTATAAATCTCAGTCACTTTTGGGCTTCAATCCTTGATTGTAAGGATGTTTTCCTTCCTTTGTGGTACAGGTAATTTTCACCAGAATCACAGGAGTTCAAGAGAAACAGAAGACTGAAATAACAGAGAAGGTGTGGCCTTGGATACAAGAGCCAGTGTAGTATTCGTTCTGGTTCTGTCAGTAATTAACTGCAATCATAGGTAGGCAACCAAGATCACCTCTCTGAGCCTCAGAGAGGTTATAAAATAAAAACATTACAGTTTCTCCACATTATTATTACAAGAATTAAAATGGGTAGTAGAATCCCTGACTCATAATAGATACCACATAAATGTTCATTCCCTACCATCATTTCCAGTTCTAGATACTCAATCTAATAAAATTTGTCTTGAGTCCCAAAGTGATAGCAAATAAAATAATAGTTGTTTATAGTGCCAAACACTTAGCTGAGGATGGCACTCTTAAGATCCTTTTTTGTCCATGATGGATTCTTGCAGTATCATCAGAGAGTGCAATATTCACACCCTGATCAAATTTCAAAGGATTGGGGAATTTATGAAATTGAGAATTGCATCCTATCTCTCTCTCATCATCTCCACCTCCCTCAAGAGATACAGTGTTCAGTGAGGAAGTTGTAACTGGCCTTGTGGGGGCCTATCTTGCTTTGCAGTCACATCTTTGAGGCAGGCACAGGTGACAAAGTGATGCTGGTGTGCATGGATCAGTCTCTCCAGACATTTGATGATTTCATAGTCAGGAAGAGCAAGACTCATCATGTTCAAGCCCAGCATCTGAGAAACCACCTCCCTGAAGTCCACCAGCTGCAATATCAAACAGAACCACATGAATCGAGAGAACAGATTGTAGCAACACTGCCAGATCAAAGGCAATCCAAACACCCGTGGAAAACCCAGGTCTGCATGAGCTAGCCTAATTACTTACTCTCATTACTCTTCAGTTAATTCTCTCATTTATAAAAAAGATGAAGAAGAAGAAGGAAGGGGGTATGGAGGAGGCTAGCCTACAAAATTACCTCTAAAGTACTTTCAGATACCAACTTTCAGCAATTTCATAACCGCTTTTCTTTTTATTTACTTTTAATTGGAGGATGATTGCTTTACAATATTGTGTTGGCCTCCGCCATACATCAACATGAATCAGCCATAGGTATAATCTCCCTCCTGAGCCTTCCACCCACCTCTCACTCCATCCTACCCTCTAGACAACCACTTTTAAGATGAGACAATTAATGTGCTAGTAGTAGTAAAGTCACTCACTTCTGTCTGACTCTTTGGGATCCCATGGACTGTAGCCCATCAGGCTCTTCTATCCATGGGATTCTCCAGGCAAGAATGCTAGAGTGGATAGCCATTTCCTTCTCCAGGGATCTCCCCAACCCAGGGATCAAACCTGGGTTACCTGCATTGCAGGCAGATTCTTTACCGTCTGAACTACCAATTAATGTGGTATCAGCTACCAAATCAAGAAACCCAGTTCAGCAACTATAAAGGAGACTCTGGCCTTGATAAGATTTCATTTTCTCACTTCCAGGGTGAATGAGCAACCTACCTACCTACCTCCCATGCCTGTTCTGAAGTTCAGATCAAATGAAACAATAGTCGACTGTGTACGTGTTCTGCACACTAAGAAATGCTTTACAATTGCTGGTGTGGTTGAGTCTGTCACGTGATAAATGCTTATGCACTATGGTGTTAACCGGGCAATGGACCTCTTTAACTAAAGGAAGAACCGATGGCAGAGAAAGTATGAGCTGATGAATATGGAGGACTTCTAAGTGTTGATCAAATCGCATCACACGGATTGCCATTTCACAGCACACTGGACAATTATTTGTCCATCGCAAAAGGAAAAATGGGAGTTTGGGGCCAGAGAAGATGGACAACATGTGACTTATACCCCTCAATTCTCACAGACTGGTTGCTGTGATTCTAGCCAAAAGCAGTAGTAGATCAACTAGAGATGGCCAGACGACCCCTTCCATTTCAGAAGAGGTGTGAACCAATCCAGAGACGGATGTTCCTCCAGGAGAAGTGCCGTCCAAACATCATCTCTGTGTGCTCATTAACTTCCCAAGCCCCTTCCTACACTGAGTCCAACATGGGAAACCAAACACTCTCTCCAGCCTAATCTCCCCAGTGAAAAAGCTTTCCTCAAACTTTTCCACCCTTCTGAATATGGCCAAAGCCATTAAATGCTGAGAAGTTCCCACTGAGACCACTCACCCTTGGAGTTTGGCCTTCCTCAGCTCTGCCTGACATATGAGCCAAAGCAGAGGCTGCTAAAGAGAAAAAAATATCCTGGGATCAGAGTCCTCACTGTGCCCTTCTGGGCTGCAGAGAGCGAGCAAGATGAAAGCCAAAAGCAGGGGTCAGGCTGCCCAGGACATGTTTCTTTCTGCCTGACCTCCTGATGGGCTCACCAGATAACACCCCGCCTTGCACCCAGCGGGCGCACAAGTTCTGTTTTACGGTTTACATCTGGGCTCGGCCAGCCATTGGGTCTGGGTGCCACTGTTTGTGATTTGGGACCATTTCCTGCAACTGATCTCTGCTGGAGATAAAATTTCCCTCCTGAGGCTGAAGCCCTGGATAACGTTAGAAGATCTGGGATAACTTGAACTTCAGAGGCAATCAGCAAACATAATAAAAAAAAAAACTCTCCATAGCCAGAACCTGGCTTTTCACAGGCTTTCCATGGCTTTGATAAGAATGTCTTTTTCTTTGCTACAATTTGTGCCATTAAAAGGTGAATTGCTTTTCTTAGTGGAGTAAATCATAATGGTTGTTTTGATGCCAAAAAGATGGGAGGGGGCAGATATAGATATGTTGGAATTATGTAGAAAGCCTAATTAAATGGTTATAAAGAGATACATGAATAATTATCACACTTTTGAACTGTCTTGTCTTTCCAAAATAAGGTTTCACCACCAGATTTCTACCCACCTGCCTTTCTCTCTTTTCTGCTTCTTCCAGAGATTTTTTTAGTGTCTTCATTTCACTGGTTACAACTTCTAACATGTTCCTGGCCCTCTCTTTATTCTCCTTAGCCTCATGCTCTATAGTCTCCAGTTCTGATTTGACAGACAGCAGCTTTTTCTCAGCTTTCTCCTTCATTTTTTCCAGTTTGTCTCTGGATTTATTTAGGTCTTCAATGGCTTTGGTCTGTTCCAACGTTTTAATCTAAGAAGTCAAAGAGAATGCTAATAATTTCATCTGCATTTATTTAGGAAAACTGTATAAACAAGACAAACCAGAAGTCAATGAAATTCACTTAACAACTTTTTTTAATAAACAAATAATGGACTGCAAAATGATGTAACTGCTGTGAGTAACAGTTGGCCCGTTTTCAAACTGTAAACACAGAGTTGACCTATGACCCAGCGATTTCACTCCAAGGTGCATAAATCCAAGAGAACTAAAAACTTATATCTACACAAAACCTGTGGATGAATGTATCTAGTAGCACTATTCATAATCACCAAAAGGTGAAAATAGCCTGAATATCCATTAATGGATGAGTAGATAAAGAAGATGTGGTATATCCATACAATAGAGTATTATATGGCAATAAAAAGGAACAATGTATGGATACATATTACAATACAGATAAGCCTTGAAAACATTATGCTAAGAGAAAAAAGTCAGTCACAGAAGACCACTTATTGTATGATTCCATTTATAGGAAGGATCCAGAAAAGGCCAGGGGCTGGTGGGAGTAGAGAATGAAGAGTAACTGCAGACAGATACAGGGTTTCTTTTTTGAGGTGATGAAAATATTCTGAAATTAGATAGCAGTGATGTTTACACAATTCTGTGAATATACTAAAGACCACTGAATTGTACACTTTTAAAAGAGTGAGATTTATGGAATGTAAACTACATCTTGATAAAACTGAGATCAGAAAGCATATTTACAAAGAAGCCTCTCAGTTCAGTTCAGTTCAGTCGCCCAGTCGTGTCCGACTCTTTGCGACCCCATGAATCGCAGCACGCCAGGCCTCCCTTTCCATCACCAACTCCCAGAGTTCACTCAGACTCACGTCCATCAAGTCAGTGATGCCATCCAGCCATCTCATCCTCTGTCGTCCCCTTCTCATGCCCCCAATCCCTCCCAGCATCAAAGTCTTTTCCAATGAGTCAACTCTTCCAAAGTACTGGAGCTTCAGCTTCAGCATCATTCCCTCCAAAGAAATCCCAGGGCTGATCTCCTTCAGAATGGACTGGTTGGATCTCCTTGCAGTCCAAGAGACCCTCAAGAGTCTTCTCCAACACCACAGTTCAAAAGCATCAATTCTTCAGTGCTCAGCTTTCTTCACAGTCCAACTCTCGCATCCATATATGACCACTGGAAAAACCATAGCCTTGACTAGACGGACCTTTGTTGGCAAAGTAATGTCTCTGCTTTTGAATATGCTATCTAGGTTGGTCATAACTTTTCTTCCAAGGAGTAAGCGTCTTTTAATTTCATGGCTGCAGTCACCATCTGCAGTGATTTTGGGGCCCCCCAAAATAAAGTCTGACACTGTTTCCACTATTTCCCCATTTATTTCCCATGAAGCCTCTAAAAAGGATCAAAAGGAATTCCTCTGAAGTAAATTAAGAAGGGCATATGGGATGGACAAAGCAGAAAGACTAGCAGAGCTCTGAATTGAGTTCTGAGCCTCCTAATAGTTCAGACAAGACCTACGGTCATAGTCTCCAAGAAAAAGCAAGAATTTGTGTTTCAATTTTATTGAAAATCATTTAAAGGTAACATCTGAAAGTAATAAAAATAAAAGATACCAAATAATGAGTGTGTGCTGTCTCCTCCCTCCCCCTTTCATTACATCCCTGCTTTCCTAAGAAGGAAGGATAATTTCTTGCTGCATCTACTCCCATCCTGTGGTTCCCAGGGTGAAGCTGAATAATGGGGAGAGTGTCAGGGAAGAAGAAAGCCTGAGAGACTAAACTGACCTACTGAGAGAGGAATGGAAAGAGTCTCTGTTAAGTAGGCTGCAAAAACTACTCTTGGAAGAAACTTGGGAGGATGGAAGAGGGACTTGTGAGGAGATGTAGGATGCCATGTAGGGAGGAAATCAAAGAGAGAGAAATGGAAAAAAAGATGCTTTAAAATATTGCCACTCTTGAATGAAATCCTCCTTTGGTTTTCTTTTTTTCTTTTCTTTTTTTTTTTTTGAGTAACAATGATAAAGCAACCACTATCATTTAGTTTGTCAGACGTCTGATTGTTTATTGCTGAGGGATTTTGAGACTGTTGTGATTTCCCTAGACTGCATTTGGACGCTACCGTTAGAGATTAAAATCTTGACCGAGTCTTGGGGTTAGAGTGCATCTTCACAGAGACTGAGTTCCAGAATTATGGCGTAAGGAGCACAAGCTGACCTGACCTAAACTCTGAAGAGTCCTCCAGCACTTCTGGAAAGTCAGAGGAATGGTAGAAGCTATTCTCAGATTGGATTATGACACGCTATGGAAGAAAAGTGCCTGCTTGGGATACTGCTGTCCAGATGGAAAATCATTAGGTTTATATTGTCTGGGTGACATCATTAAACTGAGAAAGCTTGAGTCAAATGCCTAAACTGGAAACTTGTTTTTACCTACCATCTCACACACACCCACACACACACAACTTCTTAAGAAACTAAATTCCTTTCCAGGCAGAGAGGAAGTTGATGGCAGACATGCTTGCACAAGTTCAACATTTTTTTTACTGGTTCCATGAAGGAGAAAGGAAATCCCTTGGGAAACTGACAGCTGCTGTGGGACTTGCAATTGAGAAGGTATGAGAACAACTGCTACAGCTTGGGAAACATGGAGGAAATAAAAAGCAACATCGTGGGAAAGGGGTTCTGAGTCAGTTTTCTAGTCAATGAAATAGCAGCAATAGAGCAAGCACTCGCAACAAGGAAATGGGGGCTGACCTTGGAGATCATTCATAAACTCCAAGTTATCAAAATCCGTATTTGAATATAGATGGTAAATCAGTACCAGTATATTACAATAATATCTCAGTGTTGATTCCTGGGTGCAGCTATTTTACTATGGTCACACAGAAGAATTCTCTTGTTCTTAAGAGATATCTGGGAAGTATTTAGGCATGAAGTGTCATGATGTACTCTCAAATGACTCCTCTCTCTGTCTTTGTCTCTTTCTCATTATGCAAATTATAACAATCGGTAAAATGTTAACAATCTACCTGAACAGTAGAAGAATGTCTGTTATGCTATTCTTGCAACTGTTCTATATGTTTGAAATTTTTCAAAATAAAAACTTGAGAAGGGAGCTTTCCCAGGCATGATTGAGGTGTGTGTAAAGTATCCTATCAGTAAAAAATTTTGAATATATATGTACATTTATTTATTAATTTATTATATGAACAAGAGCTCTAAAAATACATTCTGTATTTTTTCAAATATTTTACAAATAGGGGACGTTAGATGGGCAAAATCAGTATTAACCTTAAAACAAAGTGATCTCCCTTTCACAGAGATACCCTTCATGTGCCAACAATCTCAGGGCTGCAGAGAAAATACGGGGTAAAGAGAGAAGTTTCTGGGATTGCTACATGGAATTAAAAATGTTGTATTAACAGAAGAGGAGATATAGTCAGCCTTTCTGCTCAGCTTGGAAAAAACATTTACAGTGGGCCATCTACCAAAAGAGATGGAACACAGCTTGGAGAGTTAGAAGCATGTAAATCAAGTCCTAATGAGAAGAATTTATAGCCAAGAATTTCTCAAAAATATGAGACTTTATCACAGTCCTGAGGGCTGCCTGAATTCCTGTTGTCAGGGAGCAAGTTACAGAGTCCAAGCCAAACCACCAGGACAGAACTGGGAGCCAACTTTGGGAAGGCGTTCTCAGCCTCCTAAGGCAAACAAGATTGCTGGGAGGGGAGCAGGGCAAATGGGTTTCTTAATCCAACTAAGGGAGCTTCTCAGAGCCAGCCCAGAGTTCAGTGAGAGTCTGTGTCCCTAAGTTTTTCCCAGTGGGTCTGAGATGGTCATAAACAGGACTGATGCACCATGCAGACCCCAGCCAGGATGGATCACATTCTGAGAGTTTCTCTTCTGGTGAATAACGTATCTGGCATCTGCCTCCTGGAGGAAAAGCATTTCAAATCTGGAGAACGATTCTCTCTTGTGTTACAAGGGCCAAAGGCCCTGAAAGAGAAGGTGATTAAATTTAAAATCTGATCTGTTGAATCTGCAAGAGGATCTACAAGCTTCACCTGGAGGGTTTTCTGGAGATTGTACAGAAAATAGGACCCTAAGGTTACAGCCACTATGGAGAACAGTATAAAAGTTCCTTAAAAAACTAAAAATAGATCTACCATATGACCGTGCAATCCCACTCCTGAGCATATATCTGGAGAAAAACATGATCCAAAAGGATACATGCACCCCAATGTTCATTGCACCACAGTTTACAACAGCCAAGAAATGTCCATCAACAGAAGAATGGATAAAGATGTGGTACAGGTATACAATGGAATATTACTCAGTTATAAAAAGAAAAGGAATGCTTTTTGCCGCAACATAGACAGACCTGGAGATTATCATATGAGTGAAGTAAATCAAACAGAGAAGAAATATCGTATGACATCCCTTACATGTGGAATCAAAAAAGAAACGATACAAACGAACTTACAAAACAGAAAGAGACTCACAGACAGAGAACAAACTTAGTATTTCCAGGACGGAAGGGATACTTAGGGACTTTGGGAAGGTCATGTACACATTGTTATATATAAAATGGATAATCAACAAGAACCTACTGTATAGCACATGGAACTCTGCTCTATGTTATGTGTTAGCCTGGATGGAAGGAAAGTTTGCAAGAGAGTGGATATACGTATATGTATGACTGAGTCCCTTTGCTGTTCACCTGAAACTATCACAACATTGTTAATCGGCTATACTCCAACACAAAATAAAAAGTTTAAACAAAAAAACAGGACCCTGCAGAAGCCCTGCACTGTACAGGCACTCTCTAAAGGGGGTGGGACAGCAGAGGAGAAGCGTTGTCCAGGGAAGCTGTATCCCTCGGCAAAGAACCCCAGAGATTTTGCTAGGCGGAAACTGTAGCAGAAATCAAAGGAAGCTATTCTACTTTGCAGGCTGAGTTCACCGCCACTCCCCCACCTCACCCAGGAGGTCTTTTCTCACAGATTCTGATTGATGCACACATTCAAAGCTGGGTAAGTCCAGGGCAATTCAAGGTCAATGAGTCAACATAATCAGAGCTCAGTTCATGATTGGTAGGTTAGGGGAAAAAATATAAACTAAGGTCACACAGGCTGGATTGGAGAGCATTCTGAAGTGTGGGAGGGACAAGGGAAGCAGAGTCAGTAAGCAGATGAGAGCTTTGCTGGTGGCTGAAGATTCTTATTCCTTTTGAGTGTGTCCTTGAGAGACTACCAGAAAGATAATAGTTGTTTTCCACTAGTTTCTGGTTATCTGACTACCGATTTTTGGCCACAACTCCCTACTAAGATTGTGTCCTGTGGTACAGTCTGAAACCTCTCCATTGAATATCTGGTCTTCTTTTTATTACTTCCCAGAATAAAGACCCATCTAAGTGAGCTCCAGGGACTAAGTTCCAGCCAATGAAGACTAAGAAGTGTTGTACTCTTCCTGGAAAAGGGCTACTGGCTGTCCTTCCACCTTGCTCCCTGCCTCCTGCCTGGAATGAGGCAGAGCACAGGTAGCTGACTTGCCCTAAGAGGTGGTCTTGAGGAGGAAAGTTATTGCCAGGAAAGTAAAGCAGAGAGAACAAGCCAGGATTAGTGACGACTGTGAAGCTATCCTCCTAAATATGGAATGACTATGTCCATGCTTTCTTTCAGTGAGAAAGCAGCAAAATCTCTCCTGACCAAGCCACTGTTGTGCGTTTCAGCCTTTTCAGCTGAAACTAATCAAAACTCACACCAGCTATGAAGCAACTGGCATTTCATGAGTTATGCAAAGAACTGGAGTCCTGCCACCTGTTTGAGTCCCTGCATTTGCATTCGTGCATAAGGCTATGCTTCTGCCAATTAGTAACACAACTTTAATTATCCTAGGTTAATGAAGAAAGAGCAAAGGTAGAGTTAATACATAAATAACGTGTTCATGCCAAGTGGAGGCCACGCTGTGTCGTGATATATGTACAAACAAAGCATCTGCAGCAGCAACATAAAGGCACATAGTAGAATAATTCACTCTGTGAATTAATAATTCACTCTTAGACAACATAAACTGTCCACAGGTCAGAACCAAAAGAGCCCATACCACACACAAGCAATTGGTACTATGTGTTCTTAGTAATGGTGATTTCAGTGAAATAAAATCTAGCATAGTGAATTAATATTGCCCATCTTTAAATAGATATTTGTTTCTTTGGCTGCACCAGGTCTTAGCTGTAGTACTCAGGATCTTTAGCTGTGCCACTCGGGATCTTTAGCTGTGCCATGTGGGATCTAGTTATCCGACCAGGGTCACCCACGATCTGACAGGCCCCTACATGGGGAGAGCAGACTCTTAGCCACTGGACCACAAGGGAAGTCCCCAATACTGCCAATTTTTAAATTCTAGTTTTACACTTTGTTTTGATTTCTAAATTGATTTGGATTTTATAGTGGTAAAAATGTAATGATTAAGAAATTTCTATATAGTATTAAGTTTGTACATATGTAAGCAATATTGAAATAAAATTACTCTGGCTCAACACAGGAAGGGGAAATATAGACAATATTTTTTCTTTCAAAAACAGATTTCTACAATGCTTATGTTTACCTGCTAAACTAAAATTTAGTAATTTATCTGGAAAGGTCTGCTTTTCCCTGGCCTAGAATTCAGGAGGAAATTTAATACATGGGTCTTTAAAAGAAAGGTTTGAGTAAGCTATGAGTCAAAGTCTTCAACAATGTTTTGCAATAGACATAGAAACACATTAAAAAAAACTGGCATGCAAATTTTCAAAACAGACTTATTCATCATAAACAAAAAAAAATGGAAATAATCCAAATGCCCATCAGATACTGAATAAACAAAACATAGTATGTCCATACAATGGAATATTATTCAGCCATTAAAAAGAAATGTTATGGTTAAGTTTATGTGTCAATTTGACTGGGCCACAAGGTCCAGATATTTGGTCAAGCATTATCATGAATTTTCTGTGAGGGTGTTTCAGCATAAGATTAACATTTCCCTTCCGTAATGTGGGTGGACTTCAACCAATCAGTTGAAGGCCTGAATAGAAAAAAGACAGACTTCCCCTGAAGCAAGAGAATTCTTCCAGCAGACAGCCTTTGGACTGGCTCTTCCTGGGTTTCCAGCCTGCTGGCTCATCCTGCAGATTCTGAACTTGCCAGCTTCCATAATTATGTGGGTCACTTCCTTGAAATAAATCTGTGTGTGTGTGTGTGTGTGTGTGTGTGTGTGTGTGTACACATCCAATTAGTTCTGTTTCTTTGGAGAACTCTGATTAATACAGGAATAAAGTACTGATCACAATATGGGCGAACCTCAAAAACTCAGAAAGTGAAATAAGCCAGAGGCAAAAGGCTCCGGCTCCATACTGTATGGTTCTATTTATATGAAATGTCCAGAATGGGCAAATCCACAGAGATAGTAGCTCAATCAGTAAAGAATCTGCCTCCAGTGCAGGAGACCTGGGTTCAATCTCTGGGTCAGGAAGATCCCCTGGAGAAAGAAATGGCTACACACTTTAGTCCTCTTACCTGGAAAACCCCATGGACAGAGGAGCCTGGCAGGCTACAGTATGTGCAGTCTCAAGAGTCAGACACGACTTAGCAACTAAATCATCATAGAGACAGAAAGTAGATTATTGATTTACAGAGTTTGAGGAAAGGATGAATATGGAGTTTTGTCTCTTGGGTTTTTAGGGGTTTTTTGGGGGGTGGATAATGGACAAATTCTAGAATTAGGGAATGGGGATAGTTGTACAACCTTGTCAATATATTACACCAAAAACTACTGAACCTTGTACTTTCAAAGAGTGAATTTTATAGCATATAATTTCAATCTCAATTTTTAAAATAAAACACATAGAAATGTAGTCCAAATGATTATTTTAGATTGACCATCTATAAATGGTGAAATTAATTCTTAATTGAATAAGAATGCCCCCCCCTACCCATGCGAAAAATATGTCTACCAGAACCTCAGATTTTCATCTTATTTGTAATAAGGGTCTTTGCAAGAAGCTCAAGGTGAAATCATCTTGGATTTGGGTGGGTCTCAGATCCACTGGGGGGCTTCTTCGGTGGCTCAGATTGTAAAGAACCCACCTGCAATGCAGAGACCTGGGTCTGATCCCTGGGGTGGGAAGATCTCCTGGAGCAGGGCATGGCAACCCACTCCAGTATTCTTGCCTGGAGAATCCCATGCACAGAGGAGGCTGGTGGCTACAGTCCACGGGGTCACAAACAGTCAGACACAACTGGACGACTAAGCACAGCACAGCACAGCAGATCTACTGGAGCTGGTACTCAGCACTGAGTATAAAGCTTATTGTTTAAAACGTAGACCAGAACAGGTTATAGGACATAATTACCTCTAAGATTTTCTCCTTGATGGTGAAAGAATTGAAAGAAAAGTTAAAAGGAACTCATTTTTCACTTAAAGATTGAACATTATAGAATACCCCATCCTGTACCACCTAGAAGCACTGTGCACACACCAGTGGTGTGTGCTCCACATTTGAAAACGTTGCTTACAAAGTTGATACTGGAACTGGAAATTCTCGAGCCAGCCACGGTGACCAGAAACACAACTTGAATAATCACATCATCCAAAGAGCAAAACTTCATTATGAGAATCAGGCTTTCTTGTGAAAAGGTTAAGTGGAAAGACGCTTGTAAATAATTAAAAATAACGCAGTGAAAAAATGATGAAGATCTAAGGTCTAAGTCGCTGAGACCAAAAGGGATCAAACTACAGACACAGCCCTCAGTTTCCACTTGCTGCTTCCTGCTTCCGCTCTCTGCTATCGCGAGGGTGACTCCTCTTAACCCAACGCTCTGGTTCACAGGGTTGTCTTGGGCCAAGCGTCCTATGGCCACTCTCACTGCACTTAGCCAGGATCACGACTTAGGACATCTGCCCCAGAGTCTCTGATGGCGGGTCACTGTGTCCGTCACTTAAGAGGGTCACCCCCGCCTGCTCCCACAGCACACCATCCCTCTCACATCTTTAGCCACCTTCCATAGTCCCCATGGGCGCAAATGGAGCTTCAGGCTCTGGAATGGGTGCAGTCTAGGCCCCCTGCCCCAGCACTCATGCAGCCTCCGCCAGCCAGGGTGGAACCAACTGCATGCTGACGTCAGGGATTCTCCCCATACCCACCAGACGCACACCCTAAAGGTCAATTTCAAGGTGTGAGCAGGGTGTCCAGAATACTTACCTCCGACAGTTTCTCCTCACCCAGGGACCCTATCAGATGCTTTCCCTAGCTTCTCCTTCCTTTACATGGAATTGTCTCCCTTCCCCGGGCTATGTCTGCCCTTCCCTTCTCTAGGGAAGCAAGCCTCTGTTTAGCTACCTCGTTCTGATGCCAGAAGGGCTTGGAGGAGGGAAGGGGGAAGAGCTAATGACTCAAAAGGGAAAATCGAATGGGAACTATGCCCTAAGATATGGTTCTGCTACACAGATTCAACTGTTGGCTTTATTCCAAATTCCTTTTCCCAACTGATCTGTCTCCAGACTCAGAAACATTCCATTCCAGACCCCTCATCTGCAGAGGAAGGACATCACTGTTGCCAGTATGCACAACAGGTGTACCCGCCAGGGATGCCAGTGTATATGAAATTAACATATTATTGCCAGGGGTATACACACGTGACATTTGAATATTTTTATTAAATCCGAAGTTTTCATTTCATTCTTCTCTTTACTCATTAGAAGTCAAAGACCTCGAATCCAGGAAGCACATGGCCCCAGCCTGTCTGCCCTCTTCCCTGCTTGGTGTGACAATATCCCAAAGCATAACACACACCCTACTGCCGTCTGATCCTTCTCAGCGAACACTTGTGTGTATTCATTTTCTCATCTTCTCTAAGCAAATGCCAACGCAAAAAAAAAAAAAAAAAGTCTATATGATTCCTAATATCATAGTCACCCACACTTTGAAGAAATGTTTTTATTTTCTGTACATCACATCACCCCTTTTTTACTTGATTTTTCATTCAACAACTATGGATGGCTTCATTTCAGATATTGAAGAGAAACGAAGTTGATCTACCCTGCTGATTTATGAAATTTGTTGCATTTTCTCACAGCTCTAGAAAATCAGAGGAAGTTTTCAGCTTTTTTTTTTTCCTAGTGTGCCCCTTATAAGGCTGTCACTCTTTTGCATAAATTTTTATGGAAACACAAACAGTGACAAGGAAACACAGCTGAGCACTTGCCTTAAGTTCGTTGGTGTCAGCCAGTTTGGCTTTGAGCTCGGTGTTCAGCTCTCGACACACACTCAGTTCTTTCTGCAGCCTCTCCACCTTCTTCTGCAGCTTCCTGATGGTGACATTGGCCTCATCCCGCTCCACCATCACAGCTGAGCGCACCTGTTTCTCCTGCTCCAGGTGGGCTATTTTCTGCCGGAGGAGGTTCATGTACAGCTCTTTGCTCTCCAGTCTTTCCTTCTGAGTCTTTAGCTGGTTTGATACAAAAAAAGGATTTTTTTTTTTAGCTGTGAAATTCCATTCATTTATTTTTTAGGCTTTTTAAAATTTATTTAATTTTAATTGCGGGATAATTGCTTTGCAGTATTGTGTTGGTTTCTGCCAAACATCAACATGAATCAGTCACAGGTATACATATGTCCCCTCCCTCTTGAGCCTCCCTCCTACCTCCTTCCCCAAGGGATTTTTAAAAATAATCATTGAATAGTCAGTAAATATAAATGAATTCCTTAGATAATATTGATCTTTATCTATACTTCAATAAGACTAATTTGTAAACCATCAGAAAAAGGTTATTGGATTCCTTTTCCTGATTGTATTTTTTTAATCCCTATTTTTCCAAGAATTAATTTGGTAGCTGCAAAGTATGAGACAAAAGAGCCACAGAAAATGCACCAAGGAGTACGCTTTCAATGTCCCATTCCCTCCAATATGATGTGCAACATAATAAAAATGTAAAATTACTTTTAAAACTACTAAAATGAGCTTATCAAGAGCAGAACATAATAAGACAGACAAAATCCTCTCCAACATCCCATGGCAACTATGCTCACACTGGTCTTTTCTGAAAGAAGATACAGTGCAAATTAGCACCAAATACCCAGACTGACTAATTTCAACCATTTAGAAACAGGTTCAGTGGCACCAGACATGGGATTTGATATGTTTTTAAAATAAGCTACATGAAGGAGATCTTGAGGAAAGCTTTATTTAGATATTGTAGATTTTAGAAATAGGTGTTAATTCACCTTCAAGAAGGTGTTATTTCATTAGTGTCTTTATGACACACCAGACCTATACCATCCTCAAACCAAGCTGAATAAGCTCTGCATTTGGCACTTAGCATTGATAGTCAAACTTAATGAAAGAAATTGAAATGTTTTTTAGAAAAAGATTATGGACTCTAAAAGGATAAAAAAAATCCTCTTGGTCTTCACATGTCACAATTAGTGAGTGGAATATTAAGTACAGGAACCTCATTCATCTATTACAGACACTGAAAACTGGAATCATGTAGAAATATAGAATCTTAGAGCTAAAAAACATCCCATTTTCTCCAATTATATAATCTGCATTAGTAAAGTGTTTGAAAGTGTGAAGAACTTTGTGAAATATGGGCTTAACTATCTTGCCAAACAGGGACAAGCAATGTCCGTGCCCACATCCTTTTTTAACAAGGCTCTTTTAGTATTTCTGTAACTAGCCTCCCTTCCCTGACCTTCTTCATGTCAAGTTCCACTCTATTGCAAATTTACCCTGGTAAATTCTGTACACTGGTCATTTTAATAATTATACAACACTTAAGAAAGAATAGTATTGGATATGGAGGGAAAATCAATTATCTGAGAACTTCAGAAAGAACTGCAGCTCAGTTTCATGTCTCTGATGGTAATAGATGGTGTCTACTTCCTTTTAGAAAATATTCCTTAAGACACCATAAATGGAGGTCATATATGAATAGAGCATCTTCTGTGAACCAAGAGTTCAAAAATGCTGTTTTTAAAAAATTAACATCATAAGATAGGTATCATTCCCATCTTAAATACGAGGAAATGAAGACAGAAAGGTATATAATTTGCCTAATGTCATACAGCTTGGTGGAGCCAAATTGAGAACCCAGATGTGAGTCATTAAGCAGCCTATACATGATAATTCTACCACAGAATTTTCTCCTAAGAACTATTCTAAGGATACATCTGTGTTTTCCTCTTTCTTTCCCCAATGGCAATAATTATATAACTAATAATTACGTTTTTATCCATTTCATCCATTCATTCATTTATGTAGTCTAAACTGTTTCTAAGTCTTCCTTTGAGTTAGTGGAAAGTAAGCACTTCTCCCCTCTACTTTCTAGTGCAAGAGAGCTTATGTAAAAGCCAAAGATTTTACTCTCCTCTTCTCCCACAGTCATAGAAATAGTGATTTTTTTCAGCTAGACAAATGGCTACAGAGTAAAGACTACAGTTTCCAGCCTCCCTTGCAGCTAGGTTTAACCATCAGAACACATTCTAGCTGTGGGAGATAAACACAAGTTCATGTAGAAAACTCTGGGAGCCTCCTTTAAAAGATAGTTCATGCATGCTCTTTTGCATTTCTCTTCTTCATTCCTTTCTTTTTTTAAACTTCTGCCTGGTCCTAGGTACTTCTGTGAACCATGGTCATAAGGACCACCCTAGGGATGGGAAATTGCTAACTGAAAAGAGCCTAGGTCCTTGGAAACTTTACAGAGCAGAGATGTCACATTCACCCTAAGCTGCTACCTCCAGAAATGTATGTTAGAAAGAAAATACCAAAAGCAAAAAGCAAAACAACAACAAAACTACTTCTAATTGCTTGAGTCTGCAACTTTGGGCCTCTATTACTCATAGTTAAACATAACCTTGGATGATACATTTACTTTCCCTTCAGGCTTGAAATCAAGACTCAGCTTCTGAACACATATTTGTATGTTTCCTATCCACATTGGCAAATATAGTAGAAGTACATTAGTTTTCAAGATTTAAGTTTCTCAGAATTTCCTTCTCACAACACCCACAATATTCCCTACCTTTCTCTGTAAATTGTGGGCGATCGTCTTGTTTTCAATGACTGCATTGCTCTCGAGGCGGACCAGCTGCTCTGTGCGAGCTAAAACTACATCCAGACGCATGTCAAAGCCAAGTTCAGCAGCCATCTGGTCCAACTTCATTTTCTCTGAAAGCTGATCCAGAAATTTAAGATACTAAACTCAAGAACAAAAATAAAAATGGGACACAAAAGTAGAGTTAATAAGCCATCTCACAGAATCTTTCTCTTTCTCCCAAGCTTACAGGTAGTTCTTATTAAACCCAGTAGAGAGCCCAGCCGCTGACTCCAGTGCTTGGTAATGAATTCTTGAACCACCCTGCGAGCTCCATGCTCTGTTTCTTGTCCAGATTTTCCGGACTCTTCTGGTCAGTGGCCTTGATGTTTAGTTTAACATTACACACTCTTCTTAACCCTGTGTTGTTGTTTAGTTGCTAAGTCATGTCTGACTCTTTTGTGACCCCCATGGACTATAGCCCCCCAGACTCCTCTATCCATGGGATTTTCTAGGCAGTAACACTGGAGTGGGTTGCCATTTCCTCCCCCAACTCAGGGGATCTTCCCAACTCAGGGATCAAACTAGATCTCTTGAACTGGCAGACAGAAAATTTGCACTGAGCCACCTGGGAAGCCCTGCCATCTGACAAATGAGGCATGTCCCTGATTACATCCACATCTCTCTGCTTTGGCTAGATGCTGCTGCTACCACGACCCTCCCAGCCCCTGGGATCTACTGGCTAATCCAGCCCCTGCAGACCAATCATCTACATACCTTCCATGGCAATTCTGTCCACCTAAGTGAGCCCTGGCCTCCAAGGTGGAAACTGACCACTTAGCCAACCACTTTACTCTTCCTGGGTTCTGGTTCTACAAATCACGCTAAAACCAGAGTTCTCTATACAAACAAACGTGGGCAATGGTTTTAAGTTAAAATTCTTTAGAAAATGTCTTTTAAAGTTTTTAAGTATCAAGAATAAAGGAACAACTTTTTTTTTAAGTCTTTATTGAATTTGTTACAGTATGGCTTCTGTTTTGTGTTTTAGTTTTTTGGCTGGGAGGCATGTGGAATGTTAGCGCCCAGGAATCGAACCCATACCCCCTGCATTGAAGGCAAACTCAACTACTGGACCACCAGGGAAGTCCCAACATTCTAAAATCAAGGTGTATCAGAAAAGTCAAAGTTCATAGTTTAGGAAGTAAAAGTCACAAAACTAGCATAGGATCCTCCTCCACTTGATCTCTGGGGCTCATCTGGTCACATCAGACACGAAATGCTTACGGAGTTCTTGACCGATGAATAAATCAACCAATGGGCTTTCTGTAACATAATTTCATGATTTGGGTTCTATCTTTGAAATTTCTTCTCATTGCAATAGCTCTTCATCCAACAGGCATTTTTAGGCAATTATATGTTGAAACAAGTATCATTTTCTGATGACTGAAGCATGCCAGCTTAAAGCCCCAAACTACCTATATTTCAGTCATCAGGATGAAAGTATTTGTAAGTGTATATTCTCCAAAGTTGTTGAAAAGCATACATAAAACTTCATCTTTCCTATATAAGTCACAGCCATCACAGTTGTATTGTGTGACAAAACCACAGGCTGTTTTTGTCTCTGCATCATCAGTTTGTCCCTTCTTAATGCTCTGTCAGCCCCCCACTCCACTGCCAGAATGGACTATTTCATTTCTAATCTATGCAAATGAAAGTGAAATAACTGCTATTGTTTGTATTTTAAATAAAATAGAGTAACTTTTGGTAACTTTTCTGGGAAAGTATAAAAGCTTCAATGCAAAGATCTACATCAGGCCAAAGGGGATTAAGAAAAGAGGGAGCCAAGACCCCAGAGAGTAAGAGGCTTTTCAAGAATCTTGCCCAAGCCTCAGAAAGTTAAAGTGGCTGAAAGGATTCCTGTATATTTTGTGCATTTGAATCACAATGAATCACAACTTAGCATGAATATATTCTATCCTGTGTAAATTTCAATTACCTGTATTTAAATTTAATCTCTGTATACCTTTGCTTTTCAATCTTACATGCCTAGAAAAAGCAAGAGAATTCCAAAAACAAAAAATCTACTTATGCTTCATTTACTATGCTAAAGCCTTTGGCTGTGTGAATCACAACAAACTGTGGAAAATTCTTAAGTAGATGGGAAACCAGATCACTTTACCTGTCTCCTGAGAAACCTGCATTCAGGACAAGAAGCAATAGTTAGAACAGGACATGGAACAATGGACTGGTTCCAAACTGGGAAAGGAGTATGTCAAGGCTGTATATTGTCACCTAGTTTAGTGAACTTCTATGCAGAGTACATCATTCAAAATACTGGGCTGGATGAAGCACAAGCTGGAATCAAGATTTCTGGGAGAAATAACAACCTCATATATGCAGATCATACCACCCAAATGGAAGAAAGCAAAGAGGAACTAAAGAGCCTCTTGATGAGGGTGAAAGAAGAGAGAAAGAAAGCTGACTTAAAACTCAACATTCAAAAAACTAAGATTATGGCATCCAGTCCCATCACTTAATGGCAAATAGATGGGGAAAAGTGGAGATAAGGGACAAATTTTATTTTGTTGGGCTCCAAAATCACTGCAGATGGTGACTGCAGCCATGAAATTAGAAGACATTTGCTCCTTGGAAGTAAAGCTATGGCAAACTTAGACAGTGTATTAAAAAGCAGAGATATCACTTTGCTGACAAAAGTCCATAAACTCAAAGCTATGGTTTTTCCAGTAGTCATGTATATGATGTGAGAGTTGGTCCATAAAGAAGGCTAAGTGTCAAAAAATTGATGCTTTTGAATTGTTCTGGAGAAGACTCTTGAGAGTTCCTTGAACAGCAAGGAGATCAAACCAGTCAATCCTAAAGGAAATCAACCCTGAATATTCACTGGAAGGACTTATGCTGAAGCTGAACTTCCAATACTTTGGTCACCTGATGTGAAGAGGCAACTCACTGGAAAAGACTCTAATGCTGGGGAAGACTGAGGGCAGGAGGAGAAGGGGGTGACAGAGGATAAGAAGGTTGGATGGCATCACCAGCTCAAACAACAAGAGCTTGAGCAAACTTTGGGACATAGTGAAGGACAGGGAAGCCTGGCATGCTGCAGTCCATGGGGTCACAAAGAGTGGGACACGACTTAGGAACTGAACAACATGCCTACTATTCTTATTGGGCAGTAAGGATACTACTACTAGTTTATAGGCAGTTATCTAAGGAAGATTCACCATGGGCAGAATCAGTTTACACAACTTACTTTCATAACTGAGAGCTATTTTGATATGAAAGTGTGAAAGTGTTAGTTGCTCAGTCGTGTTCAACTCTTTGTGATCCCATGGACTGTAGCCCACCAGGCTCCTCTGTCCATGGGATTTCCCAGGCAAGAATGCTGGAGTGAGTAGCTATTCCCTTCTCTAGGGGATCTTCCTGGCCCTAGGCCTCCTGTATTGCAGGCAGATTCTTTACCTATGAGCCACCAGGAAAGCCTATATTTTGATATAACCTCTATTCAAATTAGTGTCATCATAATGAAGGATGGAAGACACACTGATCTACCTAAAAGTCTTGCCTTTGATGTGCTTCTTCTATTACTTAAATAATATTTATTGATTCTTGCTCTAAGTCCTGGAAAAACTCCAGAAAAAAGATTTTCCCGGGCCTCAAGAAATTCAGAGTGGATTGCAAAAGTAGAGTTAAAACATGGATTAAAAAAGGGTGGTGAGTGCCATGACAGAACCAGGTACATGTTGCGCGAAGAACTAAGCCTCTAAGGAAAGGTTTCCAGAAGTGACAGTGGAACTGGATCTGAAGGAACAGCTAATGGGACAGTGGGGCAGTTATTTCCAGGAGAAGAAGATGAGGAGAACACTTCTCAGAGAGACCAGCAATGTGCAACGTGGGTTGCCAAGGGGGCCTTCTTATTTTAGACCACAGGACAAATTTGAATGTGGACGTGTTTGGACTCTGACCACTCATTGCACCCTACCAGTACCCCGATGGTCCCTCGAGGCTTCTGACTTTGCAACCACTGGCCTGAGAGATTGCAGGTGAGAGAAGAGCCTGGACTGATGAACTGGCCAGGTCACAGCCATATAAAGAAGGAATCAAGACCTAATCCTGAGGGAGGCCCATACAGAGCCCTTGACCAGATGGAGGAAGATAAGATTAGACAAGCATTTTATTAAGACCATGCTGGGAGTGGTGGAGCGATCAGTGAGAAGGTTGTTTCCACAGTCCATGCAAATGATCGTAATGCTCCAAAGTAAAGCACTGCTTCTAAATTAGAGATGGGGAGGGGATATCTGAGATCTATTGTGGATATAATGTTTTAGGATTTACAGTGCTTAGGAATCGACTGAAAAGAGGGAGGCCTTCAGGATGACCCTCAGGATTCTGGCTTGAGCAACTGGAGGCAGATTGCATCACCACTGAGAAGGAGAGGGGCAAATTTGAGAAGGGAGAATCATTTTTCTTTTGAATATTTAGTGCAAGGTATTGGTGGAACCCATGGGTGTAGATGTCCAGCAATCAGATTTCTTCCAATTTAACACATTAGGCTCAGGTGCAGGATTTCCTATCAAACCCAAAATGTCAACCAACACACCTTTTTGAGACATCTGTTTGAGAAATTCCTTTCACTGCTTGATCCCAACCTTTATTATCTTCTCATCAAAACTATTCTAAGAATAGTTTTATTCCAGAACCCAAAGGGCTCCTCGTTTTAGCCTCTAGACTCTCAGAGCCACCCTGCCTTCGGAGAAACCTTTCTTTTAGTCAAAACGCGTCTATGGCTTTCCATCACCCACGGGATAAAGCCTCGCAAGATCAGCCTGCCCTGGCACACTGAGCACCATGGTCCAGTCTCCCTGCCACCCTTCAGTCCTTCATCATTCCTACCATCCCCCAGCCCCAAATTCCTTCCCCACCTCTTCTACCTAACAAGCTCCTACTCATTTTTTCTGGCCGCTCTCCAGTGTTATCTCCCAGGTGCATGTGGCTCATTTCCTCACACAATGAGATAGGAAAGAAGTAATTACTCCTTTATCTGAATTCCTGTTGAACTGTGTACTTTTCTCATAGCACTAACTGGACTGTGTCCTGATTTGCCCATCTCATCTATGACACTGGGATCCCCCAGCATCTCTTAAGCATCTTTACATATCCAACCCTCAGTACAGGCAGGATGCTTCCTCCGTGTTTTGTTTTTAAGTGCAGAGAATGAATTCATGAGTATCTAGAGTACAAATTTTTCAACCGAAGAGTATTCTTCGTGCCAAATTCTACGCCTATGAGTGCATGCTAAGTTGTTTCAGTCGTGTCCGACTCTTTGTGACCCTATGGACTATACCCCACCAGGCTCCTCTGTCCATGTGATGCTCCAGGTAAGAATACTGGAGTGGGTTGCCATGCCCTCCTCCAGGGGATCTTCCTGATGCAGGGATTGAACATGCATCTCTTTCAACTCCCGCATTGCAGGCAGATTCTTTACCACTGAGCCACTGGTGAAGCCCCCTGCGCCTATGCATGAACCCGTTTATCCCTATAGATGCCCGTGATAAGGTACAAACATGTATCTTGCCATTCTGTTCAACAAAACCTTTCTTTGATCCTGCTTTTCATAGCTTCAAGCCTGTTTTCTCTTTGGTCACCAGACGACATTGTCATCCAAGTCTCTAGCTTCTCCCATAGTAGTTTCCCCTCGTCCTAATGCAAACTGACTTCTGTTCTCCACCACTCTGCTGAAATTTTTGCTCAGACATCACCGATGGTCTTCTTAGGGTCAAATCCTAAGCATAGATGCCTTCTCTTTTCACTCTACTTTCCTTATATCCCTCTGGGTTATCACCCCTATCACTTCTGAGTCTCTCCTGAGTCTGCAATCTCAGCTGCCCGGTAACATGATCTTTCTAAAACACTGTGATGTTCAAAAATTGCTTATTGCACTTCAGAGTCTGCAGAAAAAAGAGAGCTCAGTCTTCACAACCCAAGCCATTCCAATCTGCTCTCCCACCACAGCCCCACCAAGAAAGTCAGGTTCCAGCCATATGGGAATAGCCACTCTGTGCCCTGTGAAGATACTTGAAACCTTCCAGACTTTTGTTCACTATTTCCCCTCTTTCTCTTCTTTCTTTCCACTAACATCCAGTTTATCCTTCAAAGATGAACTTGATCGTCTCCTTCCCTGTAAAATCCCCACTTTATCCAGAATGTATCATTCCCTTCACTGGGCTCCTAACGCACTCTATTGGTCAATGTATCTATTATAATACTTACAGCCTTATAGTACAGTACAGCACATTATTTGAACATCCGTCTCCTCTATTGAATTATGAGCTTTTACAATCAAGAACTGTGCGTTAGGACTTTCCTGGCAATCCAGTGGTTAAGACTGTGCTCCCAATGCAAGAGGCACAGGTTCGATCCCTGGTTGGGGAAGATCTCACATGCCCCACAGAAAAGTCAAGAAAAAAAGAACTGTGTGTTATTCATACCTCACCCCCAAACCATCAGTTTCATATATAATAGATATTCCATAAATACCTGTTGAATTTAAGTGAATTAATTTGGATCAAGGAAGCTCCAAAAATAGGAAGAAACCCCAAAACAATATCCATTGTTCCCTGAAATTTACTCATGACTCAGAAGTTCACCAAGATACCAAAGTACTGTAAAATTCAAAATATTTACATAAAATCTTATATTGCAACAGATGTTTCCACCCATGAGCCGGCCCTCATGTTATTACTTTTTGCTTCTCGAAATTCAAATCATCTCGCAGAACACCTCCAGAGACCAGCTCTTCCTCCAGGTGTGTCAGCTGGCCCTGAAGAGTCTCCAACTTGTTTTCTGCTTTCTGGGCTCTCTGCAGGGCTTCCTGGTGAAACTGGGACTCATTTCCCAACTGTTCAACAAGCTTAGATATTTGGGCTTCAAGCTGGGAGACCATCTGGAAACAAAGACACAGAACAAGGATAAGCCTTGTTTCAGATGCAACAAAGTGTTAAAATCTAGTGCTCAACCCCAAAGATACAACTATTTATAACTCCAACGTTCAGATTCTTTGTAACAGTTAAATTTAAAAAATAGGTAACTGATAGCTGTATTTGCCTCTGCTTGAAATAAATCTAGGTTCATTATCTAGCAAAACATTTTTGATTGGTATTTTTAATTTTTACATCATTCCTTAAGCAAGTTCTTTGGGAAGTCTTGAGGAAAAACCTTTACTTACCCCTAAAGCTACCTTGGCCACACAGCATATAGGATCTTAGTTCCCTGACCAGGGAGCAAATCCACACCCTTTGCATTGGAAGATTGAAATCTTAACCACTGGACTGCCATGGAAGTCCCATTATTAAATTAGGAGTTTCAAAGTTCAGTTGGAAAGAGAGAAAAGCAAATATCATATATTAACACATATATGTGGAATCTAGAAAAACGGTACAGGTGAACCAATTTGCAGGGCAGGAATAGAGCCGGAAAGGTATAGAATGGACTTGTGGTCACATCAGGGGAAGGAGAGGGTGGGACAAATTGGGAGATTAGGATTGACATACATTACCACGTCTAAAATAGATAGCAGCTAGTGGGAAGCTGCTGTCCAGCACAGGGAGCTCAACTCTGTGCTTTTTGATGACCTATTAACAAATGGGTGGGATGAGAGTGGTTCAAGAGAAAGGGGATATATGTATACATATAGCTGCTTCACTTTACTGCACAGCAAAACTAACACAACAATGCAATGCAATTATACTCCAAGAAAAAAGAAAAAAGCTTAACCGGAAAAAAGAATTCAGACATAAAGTACTTTGAAAAACTATAACCATTTTCTAGAGAAACTCTTCTGCCACATATAGCACATTCAGATTACACAGGAAGTTAACCTTGATAGATAACCTTGGGCTGTAATTGGGAATTTAAGTGCAGAAACATACTTTTCCAAGCTTTATTTAGAACTTTGTATTGAGTATTGGTTACTCATGCACTAAACTGCAGTGGTACTGTGTCTGTGATGCACAGTTAAGGAGCAATGTCATTGTGTTAGCATTCGAAAGATCAAAATTCCTTTAATACAGTGAGTCAGAATAGGGTCAACAGCAGAGCAGAAGGCAGGGGAATTTAACTACCACCTCCTCTTTTAGAGCATAAAGTCACTGTTTCTCCATTAAAGGACCCCAAACTCCCCTCAACCCCTACCTTACCCAATGCTTCCATCCTTTCCAGGAGTTTCTCTTCTTTTCCTGACCTTCCCTTAAACCAAGAATTTAAATTTACCAAACACCTCAGGTACACTTAGAGAATACTCAAACCGATTCCACCAAACTCCATTTTCAGAAAATGTTGAATTCAATTTAAAAAAATAAGTTTAAGGTCATAAGTTTATGATGGTTTCTTTTTTTTTTTAATTCCCATCCACCTATCTGCAAACAATCAAACCTAAAGACAAGAAGATATTCAAGCTGTGTTCAAATATTTTAAATTATTTATTTTAATTGGAGGCTAATTACTTTACAATATTGTGTTCAAATATTTTAGAAGGCTATTATACAGAAGAACAATGGGATTTGTTCTGAGTTGCTTTCAGAATTCAAGTTGAGGACAAACAGGTATATATCAAAGACTTCTATTTCTATGTAAAGAATTTTCCTGTCACCATAATTTCAAAGTAATACATACTCGTTATAAAAGATGCATTACAGACAAAAACAAATATGTAAATAAGCAAAAACCTAATTCCTATGATCTCACCACCCAGAGGAAACAACTGTTACTCTTTTAAAATAATGTATTTGTATGTATTGCTAAAATATAGTTGAGACATCATATAGCAGTTTGGAGGTTTTGTTTTTACCTCATACTTTAAGCATCTTCTCATGTCAGGTAGTGAAGTGCCAGTCCCTGGAGATGGCTAGGATTTGGCCAACCTTTTGTTAAGAATATTATGGGGTGGACTGAAGTGCTACAGTCAGGAAGGTTAAATTACTTGAGCTCTAATTTTGTGCTTCTAAGACTTTCAAGTTCCCATGTCTATAATTCAATTAATGCTATACTCCTGAAGGTGCTTGAAATCAGATATTTGATGGCAAGCTGCTTAGTACCATATCCAAAGAATTACATTTCTGAAGGAAATTTCTACTTTCATTATACACTATAAGGCTCTCAGAACCCCCCTTTCATATTTTCTACCCTTTGTTGTTGTTGTTCAGGCACTAAGTCATGTCTGACTCTTTGAGACACCATGGGCTACAGTATACCAGTCTCCTCTGTCCTCTGCTATCTCCCAGAGTTTGCTCAAACTCATGACCATTGAGTTGGTGATGCCATATAATCATCTCATTCTCTGCTGCCCACTTCACCTTTCACCTTCAATCTTTCCCAGCATCAGGATCTTTTCCAATGAGTTGGCTCTTCATATCAGGTGGCCAAAATATTGGAGCTTCAGCATCAGTCCTTCCAATGAATATGCCCTTAGTACTTACTAATAGCAGATCTGATCTTAACAGAAAAAAAATGCATCAAGTACAATACACAAAGTAACCTCCAAAACTCTAATGATAGTATGTTGAACAAGAGATGACACATGTTTCTGTGCCACTGAAAATGTGGTTTCATATTGGACTCTAAGTCGAAAGTAAGTCTTTCTACCTGAAGATTCTTTGACACTTCCATCCCATAGTTGACCTGGCAAAGAGAAGGAAGCCAAAGGGAAAACAAATGCAGAATATCTCAGTTGGAAAGATGGGAAACTGTGATCGCTTAGCCACATTCAGCACGCTGCACACCTTACCAGAGGAGTGCCAAGTCTTCCATAGACATCAGTCAAGTGAGTGCAGTAACTGGCTCAGGGAGCAATAATGACCCTGAAGGAAGAGGCAGACACCTGATGTAGACCAGACTGTGGGACAGGAACTTGGGAGTCAGACAGTCCTGATTTCAAGTCCTCACTCTTCCCCTGACCAGTGTGTTAACTGAAGCAAGAAATGAATCTCACTGAAACTCAGACTTTGTTCTTATGAGTAAATGAGCTAAATTAATGACCGTTTGATTAGCACAGTATCTCATTCCCAGTTGAAGTTGCACCCACTTTTATCATCAGCATTACTCCTCCAGGATGTGGGTTCATCCAATCCTGTTCTTGTGTCATAAGGAGTTTGAGAAGTTTTTCAGGAATTGTCCTCTATCATGTTTCTCAAGGACTTCCCAGGTGGTTCAGTGGCTAAAGAATCCACCTGCAGTACAGGAGACACAGGTTCAATCCCTAAGTTGGGAAGATTCCCTGAAGAAGAGCATGGCAACCCACTCCAGTATTCTTGCCTGGAAAATCCCACAGAGGAGCCTGGTGGGCTACAGTCCATAGGGTCGCAAAGTGTCAGACACGACTGAGGCAACTGAGCATGCATGCACATATTTCCCAAACTGTTTTCAGATCATAGAAGCTGTTTTTCAACTAGAAATCTTTCTGGGAAAGACAAATAAGGAAGAAATGTGTTGAATCGGAGGTGAGAGGGTCCCTCTTACATCTTTATCCTGTGTGGACCTGACAGTGATCCATGGAAATTATAGATTCAGCGGAGCATGACTTTTACAAACACCAGTATGGCTGACCTGGGCAGAATCTCCCCAGCTGTCCTGCCAAGATTCTGGTGTCCAGAAAGGAGCAAACAGCTGTGAACTTCCCAATATTCTACGCACCCTAGAACTTAGCTTCGTATGCTTATCTAGATCTCCATGCATATGACATCACCAGGTCTTTTTAAAGTTAAATTTACATATTTTAATTCAAATAAATTAATATTCCAATCTGACTCAGTTCTTGGAAATATCAAATGCCAGTGACCAGGTGAATGTTTCCCATCAAAACTGCAAAATTGTGTTGTGCTTTTCACACCGGCAAATCTAAAGAATCAGTAAGACTTTTTTCCTTTTTTTTCCCCTCTCCTTTTTCTTAGTATAATCTGTTAACATATCCCTGATACTCTGTGGCACAAAGCGTGCTAGAAATTTCAACACTAGAGATGTGGGACTTCCCTGGTTGTCCAGAAGCTAAGTCTCCGAGCTCCCAATGCAGGGGACCCAGGTTTAATCCCTGATCAGGGAACTAGATCCCACATGCTGCAACTAAAGATGCCTCGTGCACAGCATATAAATGTTTTAAAAAGTGTTGCCGACTGATGTTGTTCTGATTAAACTCTTAATTTTTATTTCTGTAAAAAACAAACCACTAGAGATGCCTGGAATGGGCAGGGAAGGAGGGTAGCTTGTACTAAAGAATACATATCAGTGGACATGAGTTTGAGCAAGCTCTGGGAGACGATGAAGGACAGGGAAGCCTGGCGTGCTGCAGTCCATGGGGTTGCAAAGAGTCGGATGCGACTGAGCGACTGAACAACATCGCAATTTTTAAAAACAAAAAAAGGCACTGAAATAAACTATAATACTCCAAAACCAAGCAGCCTGGATTTTGGAAGTGAAATCATAATGCCCTAAGAGAACTAATTTACTTTCCAAGGACAAGGAGTTGTTGATTTCACCTGAGAGGCACTTCTGCCCTAAGATTAAATCCAATGGAAGCACAAGAGCTCTAAGCTGAAGAAAAAGCCACTTGGGTCACTTAAGGGCCAGTGCCTTCTGGACAGAAACAACTCTTCTCTGATTATTCAAGCTAGATTTTCACTTAAGAAATATATAAAATAAGCTACCAGGAACCAATCAAATTATCCTTCCTTCTTGTCATATGTATGGCCAACACTATTGACTGGGCTGACCCTACACCACCACCAATGTGTATGTCAAATTCTGTTATGGTTTGAATTGGGTCCCCCCAAAAGAGTTGTGTTGAAGTCCCCTGGTGCTTCAGAATGTGACCTTATTAGAATCTTTACAGAGATAAGTTAAAATGAGGTCATGAGGGTGGGTCCTAATCCAATATGACTGGTGTCCTTATTAAAAGGGGAATTTTGGACAAAGAGACACACACAAGTGAAGGGAAAATTATATGAAGACACAGAATGTGATCCATAAACCAAAGAGTGTCTGAGGCTATCAGAAGCTAGGTGATAGGTTTGAAACAGATTTTCCCTCTAGGCACTCAGAAGACACTGATCCTACCAACACTTTGACTTTGGACTTCAAGCCTCCAGAGTTTCGAGACAACAAATTTCTGTTGTCTAAGCCACTTAGGTTGTGGTACTTTGTCATGGCCATTCTAGGAAATTAACACACTTTGGAGCCTGGGACAGCTGAAACCTCTATCCTTGGACTTGCCCAGATGCCCTTGGAGCCAGGAGTGACTATGTAACATAATACTGGATGATGAAATGTCAGTGCAAGCGTACCTGAAGCTTCTGGGTAAATGTTTGGTTTAGAATATTGGAGGATTAAGAACAAAGCAGAGTTAAGAGATCAGAAAGGGGGAGTAGGGGAGTTGTAAAAATATCTCAGGTTGTTTATGGTATCACACTGAGTCCCCAGGGCTCTCACACTGGACTAAAAAAACTCCACTGGAGGAAATATAGCCTTGTGTGTGCTCTAAAGTGGAACAGAAGAGCTGTCTAGAAAAATGTTTGTGAGTCTGTACTAATTTGTTTGCAATTAAAGAGGCAACATGGGAATCACTCATGGTCAATTCTCAGCCAGATAATTAGCCAGCTAGGAAATATCTAAAAGTTCAAAACAAACAAACAAATGCTCACCTCAATACTTTGAAATCTGAAAATATCATAGTTTCCTGTCATTGTGCAAGAAATCATTATTTCAAAAACACTTGTTACAAGTGTGCTAAAATTTCAAGGCTACATAAACTGAAATACTCATTTAGAATTCCTGGGAACTCCACATTAGAACATTCCTCTAAGAGAGAGGTTTTCAACTAGGGGCAGCTTCATTTCCCAGGGTCATTTGGCAATATCTAGAGACACCACGGGGCTTCCCTGGTGGCTCAGATGATAAAGAATTTGCCTGCAAAGCAGGAGATCTAGGTTTGGTCCCTGGGTCGGGAAGACCCCCTGGAGAAGGGAATGGCAACCCACTCCAGTATTCTTGCCTGGAGAATCCCATGGACAGATGAGCCTAGTGGTCTACAGTCCATGGGGTTGGAAAGAGTCGGCCACAATTGAGTCACTAACACTAGAGAAATCACTGGGTCTTCCCAGGTGGCGTTAGTGGTAAAGAAAGTGAAAGTGAAGTCGCTCAGTTGTGTCCGACTCTTTGCGACCCCATGGACTGTAACCTATCAGGCTCCAGGCAAGAGTCCTGGAGTGGATTGCCATTTCCTTCGCCAGCGGATCTTCCTGATCCATGGATCGAACCCAGGTCTCCCACATTGTAGACAGACGCTTTACCGTCTGAACTATCAGGGAGGCCACCTGCTAATAAGAGACTCGGGTTTGACCCCTGAGCTGGGAAGATCCCCTGGAGGAGGGCATGGCAACCCACTCCAATATTCTCATCAGGAGAATCCCATGGACAGAGGAACCTGGTGAGCTACAGTGCATAGGATTGCAGAGTTGGATACAACTGAAGGGACAGCACACACGCACAGAGACACCACTGGTTGTCACCAATTGGGGAGTATCTAGTGAGTAGAAGCTGGAGATGTTGCTAAACATCCTGCAATGCACAGAACCACTTTTACAACAAAGGATATTCCAGCCCCAAATGTCAACGGCTGAGAAATCCTGCTTTAAAGTATAGTAAAGTACTTACAAAGAAAATTAGGTTTTGCTATAATCAGAAGAGCATGGAACAAGGAGAAACCACTTATTGGAAAACACTTGGGTGGTGTCCTGAGTTCTACCCAGAATTGCAAATCCAGGAGAGTGAAAATGAATAGCAAAGAGGTAAACAAGAAAAGCAATGTTCAGTGAGTCCGAGTCACGGTGAAGGGGAGGATTTGCCAGGCCCAGGGCACATGGGTGTTACTTAGCTGGGGACTGTGTGTTTACCCCCGACAGCTGGCAGGGGATGCACCCTCCGCAGCAGATTCATCAATCTGTAAAGCTCCCATTCTTCAGAAACAGTTCTAAGACAATATATGAAATTCGTTTTCTCCTGATTTTACTTGAAGATGAGTCACACAAGACGCCAGCTACAGGCTTGATTTCAGGCTTTTAAAGAGTGAGGGCAGCTATTGAAAAAAAATTTACAGGCTAGGAATGGCAGACAAAGGCACTAAAAAGGCTCTGACTCATTCTCATTTTTATGAGGAGAGGGGGAGGGCATAGCCAGCTTAATCAATTTACGTCATTTTGTTTTAGAAAATAAACATATACATCATGCTGACAACTTTATGCCATGTTTCACATGCTGGAATTAAAATAGTTTTAGGAAAACATTTGGAAAAATAGAAGAGGGAAGCAATAAAATGTAATGGCAAAGATCCATTGGCTATTGAAGTACGTCTATTACTATTCAAGGTAACTCACTTAATGAAGCTTTTCTCAGTCCTGTAAATAATTTTCTCCTCCAACCCAGGACCTGTATGTGTACTGAATCCCAAGACAGACTGAGTGACCCTCAGAGACCCGCACATGTTACCTGCGAATTAGCTGCTCAGTCGTGACCAACTCTCTGTGACCCCATGGGCTCTAGCCCCCCAGGCTCCTCTGTCCATGGGATTCTCCAGGCAAGAATACTGGAGTGGGTTGCCACTTTCTTCTCAAGGGGATCTTCCTGACCCAGGGACTGCGCCCGGGTCTCCTGCATTGCAGGAGGATTCTTTACTGTCTGAGTTACCAGGGAAGCCCTACACATGTTATGGGATGAACATTTTCTATCCACAAAGAGAATCCTACACTTGGACAAAGGAGTCACTGGGGCTGCTGCCGGAGCACGAGTGAATTTTGCAGTTTTCAGAGGGAATTTAAAATGTCTTAGCGTTAAAGGAAATTTACAAAGGTAACCTTGAGCTGTGTGTTAGTGTTCAGTCTGAGTTTTTGAGGAAGTGAAAAGATAAAAAAGTTCATTTTCACCTTTTGATCAAAGAATGAACTCAAGAGAAGAAATAGTTCCTAATGGAATTAAAGGATTATATTCATGAATATCATAGAATTTGGATGTTATTTAGTTAAAAACCTCATTAATTAGGACTTTAAAATCTGCATTTAATGATGACTTAAATAGAGTCTGGGCTGAACTTGACATGGCTAAGCAAAGCTTTATGGGAAAGAAGAACTGTTAATAATAGAAATAAGATAGCAAAATTAAGCAAGCTTCAGTCATATGTGTGATGTAAACCATTTTTAAATCCACTTGTTAAACAGGTCCTCTAAAAGACTGTTTCAGGTACATTAGGAAAAGAAGAGGAGAGAGGAGGCGGGACCAGTGCAGCAATAGTTAATATTTATCATTACTATTGTCCAGACAGTGTGTTAAAGACTTCATAATAATTTTTTTTTTAATTTAAGGTTTACAACAAACAATAACCTTAAGGGCCAGATCCGGTTGCAGGCCTAGCAACTCTTATCAAAATCCCAAAGGATCTGAAAGCTGACGGGTTTTTTTTCCAAAACTCACTGGCTGGCAAAGCTTGACCTGACGGGATCTGGCAACAAACCCTGACCTGAAGTGACTGCGGCTCTTCGCAGTCCTGGTGGATCCCATGAAGCCGAGCTGTTCATAGCTTTCGCTGCAGAAGATGAACGTGGTTGATTATGGAATGCTAACCGGAACCCACTGAGGAGCAGCGTGTCAAGGTCCTTTCTCCTCTACCTTCCTGGGGACTATACGACCTTTCTAAATGCTGAAAAATTCTGAATTTGAAAACCGCAGCAGAAAAATGGTACAGATGAACCTGTCTGCAGCACAGGAATAGTGACACAAGTGTAGAAAATGGACAGATGGGCACAGGGTGAGAAGGGGAGGGTGGGATGAACTAAGAGAGTACACTGACATGTATACGCTTTGTGGTTGTTCAGTCACTAAGTCGTGTCTGACTCTGTGACCCCATGGACTGCAGCACGCCTGTCCTTCACTATCTCCCAGAGTTTGCTCAAACTCATACCCACTGAGTTGGTAATGCCATCCAGCCATCTCATCCTCTGATGTCCCCTTCTCCTACCCTCAATCTTTCCCAGTATACACACTATCATGTGTAAAATAGATAGCTAGCAGAAAGCTGCTGTATAGCACAGGGAGCTCAGCTCAGTGTTCACTGACGACATAGAGGGGTGGGATGGAGGTGAGGTAGGAAGGAGGTCCAAGAGGGAGGGGATGTATCTATACATATGGCTGATGCATGTAGTAATATAGCAGAAATGAACTCAACACTGTAAAGCAATTACACTCCAATTTAAAAAAGAAAAGAAAAGAAAAAACCCCACAGCAGGCCTCAGGGGTTTCAGATAGGGGTGTGGACCCTGGACTGTCCCTCTACAGTAGGCCAGGGGACAAAAAGAATCTCAGAGGCTGTCCTCTCAGGAACCTCACATCTGGAGCAAGTGAGCGTGCAGTAGAGACAAGATTCAGCATGGGTAGCTCTGCGTCCAGAACCCACATTATTCACAGCTAGATGTGACTTCAAAAATATAATATATAATTGAAAGTAGGATTCTTTACCACTGAGCCACCTGGGAATCCCTGAAAGTAGTACAACCACATTTAAATGCTGCTTTTAACTAACTTGGGCTTCCCT